>NW_008679499.1:8036-9154 GCF_000695815.1 Acanthisitta chloris | reverse complement strand
GTGAATTCTGTTATGATCCTTTAATTTTCTGATTTCACAGCCCTATGTGAGGACTGTTTGCCTACAGACTCATGAAGACACCCTCCACTTGAAGGACTGATCAAAGGGGAATGGATTTAAACTGAAAGGTTTAGGTTAGAAATTAGGAGGAAGTTCTTTACTGCGAGGGTGGTGAGGCAATAGAACAGGTTGCCTGGAGAAGCTGTGGCTGCCCCAATCCTGGAAGTTGGATGGGGCTTTGAGGAATCTGATCTAGTGGAAGGTGTCTCTGCTCATGACAGGGGGTTGGAAGTAGATGATCTTTAAGGTTTCTTCTAACCCCAACCATTCTATGCTTCTGTGATCCTACAGGAGGCTGGTGGGATACTCTGGTGAGTTAATTTGCTCCTTAGACTTCCTTTGCTATGAAGCTCTTATTTCTCAACTCTTTTTTTGCTATCACAGCATGATATTGGTTATTGCCAGAATGGGTTGCAGGGATGCACAGGCCTGCCAACCTCCACCATAATCACCTCCACATCAGATCCTGCCTTGGTCTTCCTATATAACATTTGAGGTGGAAGTGGAAAAAGAAGTGGGGGAAAGTCTTTTTGTGTATAAACAATGCACTGATCCTCTGATTCCCCTCTCCTGGTCTCCTGGCTTTGCATATTCATTTGGGCATACAGTTAATTCTTCTTGCTGAAGCCTTCCTGACCTCGAATGTAACCCAGTGTGTTACAGCCTCACTCAGATAAACACCTACACCTAGGCTGAATAGCTAAGCAACTGGGCAAATCAAGGCTGGCACCTAGATTTCCCCACAGCTTTTACCGTACACGACCAACAGCAGTCAGACTGGAACCAACATTGTCTGCCTCTATGTGGGCAGCTGGACACCTTCTACCGTGCCTGACTGCATCCTCTAACCCAGTGTGTTACAGCCTCACTCAGATAAACACCTACACCTAGGCTGAATAGCTAAGCAACTGGGCAAATCAAGGCTGGCACCTAGATTTCCCCACAGCTTTTACCGTACACGACCAACAGCAGTCAGACTGGAACCAACATTGTCTGCCTCTATGTGGGCAGCTGGACACCTTCTACCGTGCCTGACTGCATCCTCACAGGACTGGGGA
>NW_008679499.1:0-7969 GCF_000695815.1 Acanthisitta chloris | reverse complement strand
CTGTCTCCTCAGTCAAATTAGTGTCTGAACACCTTGCAAATGTTACTGTGTCCTTCCTGCTGCTTCTGAAGTGGTTTATTGGCATTATTGCTCTCTCTTATGATCAAGGAAATCAAGATTTAGAACAGGGTGTACTGATGGTGCCCAAGTCATTCATAAAAACTGTGCCAGGTCTGAAAATAAATCGCAGCTCTCCAGCTTCTCTGCGTAGTGTTTTGACTGCAAGACTGGGTTAACCTTAGAATTTTTCTTTGCCACCCTGCTATACTTGGATGTATGAACTTAAGTTGTCTATGTAGCTCTTTACGCTCTATTTGCCCTCTTTCATACCAGTTTTCTGTGGAAGACAATGCTTAAATCACATCCCTTTGAATTGAACAACCTACTGCACTCTCACTCCAACTATTTTAGGGTTTCCTTAGATTTGGTTTTGTTCTTGAAGTCCATGAACAGGACTGGGGCTGTTTTCCTAAGGTGTGAATCCTTTCTGAAGTGTGTCTGGGAGTCAGGCTTACATGATAAATTAGAATGAACTTGAGCTCTTCAGTTTGGTTCCATTTTTGATTGATCCCTCATAGAAAAGGTGTCTGGGTGATGGGGCTATTATTCAATACCCTGCAGAAGCAGGAGCATGGTGTGGTGCTGTGATCTAAATAGGAACTTTCTAATTGTCTCAGGCTATTCACAATCTCAGTTCTGCCCCAGCCATTACCAGAATAACCTAGTATGAAGCCCCAGCCATCTCCCTGTCCCACACTTTACTTTTCTCATTCTGAAGAAGAGTTCACCTCAGTATAAAGAAGGGAGCCAGAACATAATGCAAAGGAACAAGCTCCAAAGCAGGACAGAAAAAAATCAGCTTTGGCAGTATGCCCTTGCTTGGCACCAGTCAAAACAAGCATATGGAAAAAGAAAGTGAATGAGGAAAGCTCTGTCTGGGAGGATATAGGTGCGTGGTGTGGATTCCTGCAAGACCAGCTTTTAGACAAGGGTTTACTGCTGTTTGACATGCCCTGTGAAAACCTGAGAGCTCCCACACTTCTGAACTTTCCTCTGGACAGCATTTATCAAGAGGACACTGCAGGGAGCATCCTCTTTTCCAACCCTTCTTTCCACTCCCTTCTTCTTTCTCTCTGTTTTATACTCAGCCAAGCAGAATCTGCAGTGGTTGGCAAATTTAGTTGCTGCTTTCTTTTGCCCCCCGACCCCAGTTCCCATGTTTACCAGCTGTCTGTGCTCAGCAGTAGTTGTTTCACACTGTGGGTTTGCCTTGATTGACCTGCAGCCTCAGTTTATGTGCATTTTGGTGTGGGAGCTACCTGCAAACTCTTTGCTGTGAGGAGTCAATATTCATGATTCGATATTCTGGTGGCATGATTGGTCATGAGGTGACAGAGCCGTGCCTTTGTTCCTTGATTAGATGACTGTACCTTTGTTAATTACTTCTGCCAGAAATGAAGTCTGTTGTGTGATTAAGTGGTTCTAAGCTACAGGCCTGAGATTTACTCCCTGTGAACTCTTGTTCCAAGGGGACTTTGCACGTGTGAGGGCTCTCTAAAGCATCTATAAACAGAGCATAAAAATGACCAGAGTCATATTCCATTTCTAACCTATAAAAAATGGTTGACCTGCATGTCTTTGCTTATGCATTTGGCTCTAGTAACTAGAGCCTGCCCTTGCAGAGCACAAGCCCTCTTTTGACACAGGTCCTCCCAGGATGTCTGCAGTCTCAAAGCCACATCACACACCACAGCATGGAACAGGCTGGCTAAAATTCCTGTATCAACGCAATAGCAGCACATAATCTTGCACTGACAAGCATATGGAGTGAGCTGGGAAGAAAACAGCAACTCAACTCTGAGGCCATGTGCCCTACTGCATCAGCTCCTGTTACGTTTTTGATCTGGATTGGGTGTGGGCAAAAATATACATGTCTGTTAAATTAGCAAAGACAGAAGCTACAGAGTCTAAGGTGGCTTCTAAGGTTTTGGTGGGTTTTTTTTAATGCTGGCTTAATGCCACATAGTCGAGGACAGATGGTATCTTATACCATAAGTCCTTTGGAGCAAAGTTAAATCATCAAAATGTTCTGGACAAATTTTCAACCAGCTGAATGAATTAATACCGCATTGGTTCTTTGTATCATGTAGCCACAGCATTTCCACTCATTGGTAAAATAATGGATGCTATTTATTATTAACTGTGTGCTCAGAGCCTCAGTATCATACTAGAGAGTAACTGTAAACTGAATTATTTGGGTGAGATATAATCACCAGTTATGCCAGTTGCATCCACGTCCTTTACTATGTGACAAAGCATAAACAGCTATGCTGTTCCACCACCAAATAATACCCCACATCCTAGTGTTACACAAGACCTGATGGAATAAGAAGCAATGATTTCAGCATTTGTTTTGGCTTTTGTGAATTTCAGTAATTATCACCCCAGTGTACTAGACTAAACCTCTGGGAAAAAGACACTTTCATCCAGCCTGTAGAAAACTTGAGCAATGGGTGTTTATAAATTGTTTGGAAATGCAGACAAAAAGTAAGTTGCTTTTATTTTTTAGCTCCTCTGCTCAACCTTTTTACTGGTCCAATGGAAAAGGGCCAGAGTTAAGATTCAGAGCAACCTTATGTACAAGAATGCTTTAATTTGAACATCCTGTTGAATACAGTGTGATCTTAAAATGATGTATGATGGAAATTCCTCACGGACTGGTGTAGTGCATTAGCATTAGTCATTGCAGTAGAACTGGGTGGAGCATGTTAGAAATTGTCACTGTGATGGATGCGTGGCACACATTCGAATGGGAATTCTTACAATGAACCAAGCAGAAAACACAGGAATTAAGGTTTCTGTGGTGGACTTCCTGAAACACATCAGAATTTGAGTCACTGTGAGTCATAAAAGGCACAAGGACCTGAATGTGCCTCATCCCCTAATGGGCACTTTCAAAAGGATGAATGACTTGGCTGGCTGCTATATCAATTACTTGCAGCACTATGGAAAGCCTCATGGATGGAGTAAGTGATGAGTAAGGATTCCTTGGTTTTGCTGCCAGCTCTGCTGCTGACTCATTTTGTCCCCTTGAGTGATAAACTTCCCTTTCTCTTCCCCATCATATGCATGATGGTATATTTACCCCTCCTTATAAAGTACTGAGACCTGTTTCTGCCACAACTCTCATGTATGCCAATATTATGCGCTGGAAATGGTCCCAATGCCTTTATGAATGAGTCTTTGGAGGGTAGAAGTTGTAGAATATGCAGATGAAAGGTGCCAAATATAGTCACATACAATGGGACTTGTGCCATTTTTATTTTTGCTGTTTGCTTATGTTTCTTATTTTCAGCAATTGTTGATTTTTTCAAAATTCTGTGTGAGACTGACCAGACATTAAGGAACTATTGCTGTTCCTTTCTGATAGACTCTAGATTGGGTCTTAAAGATGAAAGCTCCATTTCATGACTTTATCCACCTATCTACAGTATGTTCCTGAGCTAGTTAAAATTAAACTTAGCTATCAAAATGCTAAACTTGATAGCTCATTTATCTTTCTGTCTCCCAACTCTACATTACAATACAGCAGTGATTGATCTTGCGTCTTCAAGGTACTATATAGTATAAAAACTAAGAGAAGATTAATTAAAAGCCGTCGCATCCAGACAGGTTTTTAAATAAGTTTTAGATTTAGACAATATATCAGCTGAAGCAGAAAGATTCTGAGACCGTAAGCCTGTAACTCCAAGTAAGTTTCGCTTTCCTTCGGGACACAGAAATCCCCATCTCACCACAGTCTAACATCAAAGTCTGATTTGGTCGGGTAGGCCCATGTCAGGAGGCAGGAGGCTGTCACATTTGTGGGCTCTCCAGCAGTGGACAACCTGGTGTCCTTGAGGACTTCTGCAAGCTCAGGGGAGAATGGCAGTCTCATGGCTGGATGCTGACTTGGAGACAGTACCGAGGCAATTTTTTAAAGTAGTACCCAGCTCCTCCAGGCACAGACCAACTTGTCTGGGTAGCATATCTGAATTACTTCAATTGAGCCCAAAATCAGTGACAGCTGCATTTGAGTTGTTAGCACCTGACTGTGGGATCTGCAGACCAACACTAAACAATCTAGTTTCATGGTATTTTTGGCTAAAGAAAGACACAAGATTTCTGGTCAGCATCAGTTTTCTAGTTCCACTGTCCAAGTAGTTGAGCTATGCAGGGTCCTCAGAAGCCCTCAGCACTTTCAATTCTCATGTGTTAGGGAGCATCCAAAAACCTGACTGCTTTCTTTCCCTTTGGAAAGACCCTTACTGTGTCACTCATTGGAGTAATTTCTGAACTTCTGAATATCTGGCTTTTAGAACATTGGGTGTTTAATGAAATAAACTTTGCTCTTGCCCACATTTAGCCTGAGACAGCAAACTCATCTTGAGAAGGACAAAATGGTGAGGCTCTTACATTTTCATGAGTTTGTTTAAAGGGTGATATTTAATTCACCTGACAGCTGAGATATACTAGCAGGATGTGAGATAGTTGCCATGAGAGTGTTCAAGAGCTCCCCATTTTACTTGTACAGTGGCAAAATGCCTTGATCTCATACAGCTGATTCAGGGATTTTGTCTTGAGGGAGGGTAAGGAAGGGGAAACCAAAATGAATACAAGGTAATGGCAGCAATTCCACTTTACAGTGGTCAGCAAAACTCTCTGCAGCATCAGCTGGGCACAGCTATGTCCCCAGTTACACGCTGGTGTAACTCTTGGCAGAACAGGGCAGAATGTACAGCATTCCATTCACTATCGGGTGTTAAAATATATTTATTTTTTTCTCAACTCAGTTAATTTCAATAGGTAGACAAGTCTGTGCTGTTTGGTCTACTCCATGACACTGGTAATTAACTGTTTGTATGAAGTAAGAGAACTCTTTTGAATTTGCACTAGTTACATGTTTGTGTCTTTAAATACTAGTTGTCCAGGATACATCATGCTCTGGTTCTTTTTCCTGTGTTTTGTAAACAGGATATGTTTTACTTTCACTGCTGAAAAGCAATTTGAGCCAGGATGGATACCAAAGACACATGTCCTTTCACTCTTTCAGAATTTGATTGTGTGGGTTTTTTATCAATCCCAAATTCATTTAATTTCCCTTAACTGAGCAGATTGTTACATGTACTTCCTCTTGAAGAAAATCCTGCTGCTAGAAAGATGGCAGTCAAAGAGCTAATCACAAGGGATATGGCAAACTTCTCATGCCTCATATCAAGCTCTTGCATGCATCAGATGTGCACACATTTTAATTCCGATGTTTTCCAGCCCATGTTCCCCTTAGGAAAGAGAAAAGCAGAGAGGCTGGTGGGAAAGAGAAAACAGCTATTGAAAAAAAATGAGGTGAAAAGGCAGTTGGGAATAAGCTAGAGAGAAAAACAAATAGAATGAATTTGAAATATGAGACAGAAATGGGGAGAAGCAAAATAAAAGGATAAATAGACAATGCATCAACAGACAATAGGCAATGCATCTACAGAAAGTTGGGGACCTATGGCACCCTAACACAGGTTTTATTAGTTTCCCATGAATATGTTTCTTGTTCTGCTTCAGCATGAGGAGGCAGAGTCTCTGTCTGAGAAACATCTGAGTGTCTCCTGACTTCTCTGCTAAGCTTCACTTGGGATTTACCATTCAGCTCTCAGCCTTTTAATCCCTTAGCCTTGTCTGTATCTTGTCTGTAGCTGGTGTGGTTTGGTGTTTGGTATGGCTGATCTTCTGTCCAGTATAGTCTTCTGGAGAGTTTGGCAGCTGCTGGTGCTGAAGGAGTGGAAACACAGTAGGAGGATATGAGACTGAGGTATATGTTCTCTGGAGCCAGCCATACCTGCCATTTGTCACATGCTTTGCAGTGAGTGTAGAAGCTTTGTTAGTGTTCTAAGTTCTGCCTTTCACTCTTCTGTGCCTACCTTCTTCTTCTGGCTCTAGGAGATTTGAAAAACTTGGTCCTGTAAAAAAGTCTGCCCCAGCACATTGGGGGTATATTTCCAGCCCTTACTTTGCTTGCCAGCTTTCTGCCCTTGTCTCCTCTTTCACCTCTTCTTTCAGCCTTTGCTCTACCTTCTACACTTCCAAATCACAGCAGCTGTGAACAACGTCAGTGCAACAACTGGAGGCACATAGCTGCATGTGGGGAGCTGGATTGCTTTAGGTCTTGCTTGCTGTGTTCGTCAGGCCTCAGACATCTCATTTTTTCCCCCCAGGACCCTGAGCCTCTGGTTGGCTTTGACGCTGACTCTCCAGGTGCAGCTTCACCAAGGTGTGAATGTGAGTGTGGTTTCCAGAAGAGGTTGATGCTTTTCTTCCAGCAAGCCAGAGGGGATTGCTATGAACTCACACAAAGGAAATCCTACTGAGGGTTCTGGTAACAGGTCTGCCTGCTGAGTTAGTTGGTTGCATTAAATAGCCAAATAGTCTCAAGTCCTGGATCTGCACTGAGTGGTGATGACTTTAGTATTCCTTTATGAGTTGTATATCTTGCTTCTGCTGAAAACAGGGCACCAGTTTCTGGCTCTGAGAATCCATCAGAAACAGCAACTCCCAAAGTGAAGTGCTGCTAAAGGTTGGGAGCTGCTCCTTGTGCTGACAGCATTAGCCCTATAAAAATAATTCTTAAGTGTTCTTCCAGACAGTTAAGTCATAAACTAATCACAATTTTGTTGGTCATCACCAGTACGTGGTAGGTGCAGACAAGAAGTAGTGGGAGGCAGGGATCTGCATTATTCACTGTCTGAAGGATCAGTTAAGAGGTTTTGGACTTGGGGTCCCAGGAGCTGTGACAAGTCCACATGACTGCTGATACAGAGGATAGTAGAAAATGGGGGCTTGACAGCTGATGAATGCACAAATCCCCTTCCTCTGTTTCTGATACAATCCATCTACAAAGATGGCTCCTTGTTAAAAAGTGTACAGCTGGATTGGGCCTTCTTTCCCAGTGCCCACCCAGTGAGAATGAAGGATGTCACCTGTACTCCGGAACCACGGGCCACATGCAGATTCATTAAGATGCTAACACAGGTCCTCATACTAAAGTCTTATTTTACCCCAAAAAGACTCTAGTCCTCACCCTCACAGAGGGTGGGGAGCTGGAGGAATGGCTGCAGGTAAGTGATACATCATTACATGGTACAGTAAAAGACTTCTGTGCTATCTCTAAAACCTTGGGAAATGGAAAGAACTTGCTTCCTCACTGGTTCATTTATTCTGCTCACCATCATGGCTAAACTTGCTTCTCTTGCCTAAAGCTATTCCTTTCATGCTGCTCTGTGTAGGTTTGTGTTGCTGTATGTTGTAGACATAGCTATGGCATTAATCTCTCATTTACGTATAATCCTGAGTGTGCAAGTGATTTGACTTCTTAGAAAATCAAGAACAGAGAGAACTGGGCAATACTGTAAGCAGATGTGTGCTCTTTATTTAGTATTTTTTACCTACAAAACTGAAAATGCAGTAGAAAGCCAGTGAGCTTTCACTTGGGACTGCTGTGCAGGACAGAAAGGAGACAGGGAGATGAAGTACCTTCTACAAGGCTGGACCTCATCTCCATGGCAAGAGCTGCTTGTGGAACCCAGTTCCTCCTACTCTCATTTGAGGCCATCATCCAGACCATGCCTGCTCCAAATGACATGCAGCAAGTAGTAAGATAACTGTCTCTTATCATCAAATGCATCTCAAACAGAAGTCAGATTCGGCAACATCAGCCTGTTTTTTCATGCCTGACAATGGTTCAGATCATAGAATCATAGAATCAACCGGGTTGGAAGAGACCTCAAAGATCACTGAGTCCAACCCTACTATCGTTACCAGACCATGGCACTAAGTGTCACATCCAGTCTCGTTTTGAAAACTTCCAGGGATAGTGCATCCTCCACCTCCCTGGGCAGCCCATTCCAAAGCCTGATAACCCTTTACATAAAAAATATCTTCCTAA
>NW_008679498.1:0-7776 GCF_000695815.1 Acanthisitta chloris | reverse complement strand
CCGGGCCCGGGGATGCGCCGCCGTGCCCAGCCCGCCCTCGGGGCTGGCACCGCAAAGGTTTTGCCTCCCAACAGTCGTTGTGCGTGCTGTGACCATGGGAAGAGAGGAGCAGAGAGGGGAAAAATCCTCCGGGCCCCCGGGAGAGAGGGAGGACCATTTATTCATGCGCAGGGGAGGCTCCGGACTTTTCTCTAGGGAAAAAGCGAGGGTGAATCTTGTGCTGGGGGCCATTCTACCCCCGAGGGGATTACAAAAACACGAACACAATATCCCCAAACTTACCTAAAAAGTACTGCAGGGAGAAGGTGGAGGAGCTTGGCTCCTGCGGCCGTCTCGTGGCACCCACCCGCGCTCTCCGTAGGACTGTGCTCCCGCCTGTGGCCTCTTACCCACTATCCCTCCAGGGGCCGGTCCCGGGGATTTTTGCTATTGGTTTGGATAAAGGCTGCCCCGGGCAGTGTAGCTATCGCTGGTGCAGTCGGAACACGGTTATTATTCATTGTTGTTGTTGCGAGACTAACACCCGCCGCATTCACCCGCGCTCGCAATGGTGGTCTGGGGAGACTTGTCAACACCGATTTCGTGATAAAATGTGAATGATGATTTTATAAGGATTGAGCGGAGATACCCAAGGCACATGCTGACTGAGTCCTCCAGTCCTCATTAATGTTAGCAATTAACTCTTTCACGCTCAATTAGCCCCGAATAAACCTGCTTTAATAGATTCTGCACACTTCATTAATACTTTGAATAAATCTGTGCTGAACAATGCACTTTATTCCTCAAGAGCACCACGCTCAAATAATGCAGAGCGAAAGGGGAGGTTTATTCCCTTTCCGGCTAGTTTCCCAAATACAGATAGAGTTTACAATTTATTTCCTCGCTTTAACTCATAGGAAGGGAAAATTTCACCCTCTCAAAGGGGACAAAATAAATATCCGACCCGGTTGCAAAGTGCTGCACACCGATGAGTTGCGGCCGAAAGGACGGGGCCATTAGACTTTAAAAGACTCAGGCAAAACTGAGGACTTTTTTTGACAGATGAACCTGATTGCTGTAGTTTGAGGCTTTCTCAAGAATGCATCATTTTATGCCCCCTACTTTATCATGTTTGTAAAAATAAGCAACGTTCTCGGGGTAATTTACCTCCTTCATTCTTCCATGTGGAACTAATTAGCAAACCTCATTATTTATGAGTCAGGTATTTAATGTAACAAATATCCCTTTCAAAGGACACATCGGAAATTGATAATTCAATGTAGAAAGGAAAAATGCCACTAGCCACAAGATTACTTAAAAATCTGTTTAATTTCGACCCTAGTTATGCTACTAGCAGAAAGCCAGGTAGATTTTTTTTGTTTGGTTTATAGAGGGGACAGAAATTAATCTGGAATGTTGAGATTACAATGGTTTTAAAACAATGGCAACTGGACAATAGCATTGCCGTATCTTCAAACAGGACAAAGGGTAAGGAAGCTGGAGACAGATGTAGTCTTTCAAGTTTATGATCCTATTTTGCAGAGTAAATTTATCTTGGCATGAGTGGGTTTTGTTTCAGTCAGAACACAAGTGGTTTGTTCTTAATTACTCGCCGAGCTACTTTGTGTTAAAAAAGAAAACCCGCACAGTTTTATTGCGATGGGGGAATTCAAGCAGAGAACTCGTGGGGTCTTCCGTAAAAAAAATAAAATAAAAAAGAAGACCCGATAACGATCTGTTTACATGAAGCAGAATTAAAGGTGGAGGTGACACCGAAATCAAAGAAACATTGATCTCTCTGTGGGCAAGCGGCAGAGCGGAGAGTTACTGCTCTGTGAAACGCGTTCGCTTTGATGTCCCGGAGCGAGGGGACTTCTTTATGAAATATCCTGCTCTTCATCTATATTTTTGACTATCCTGGTCATACAGAGCTAAAGTGTAGCTTACATTTCTGGAAAACTGCCAAGAAACTTGTAGTAACGTGAACACTCTGCTCCCACCTCCTCTTTTCTTTTTATTTAATTCCCCTCTCTTTGCTTCCTTTTTTTTTTTTTTTTTTTTTTTTTTTGCCTTGTTTTCATTCTTTTGCTGTTTCATTATTATATTTGGGTTTTTTTAAAATTTAACAGGACTGCTCTAGCAAAAACAAAACCAAAACAAACCAAACCCCAAACCAAAACCCAACAAAACAAAACAACAACCACAAAAACTAAACCAAAACCCAAACACTAGAGCAATGGATGGTATTATGATCTGACTCTATTTCTCCTTGGTTTGTGCTTCCTTCTTCATTCGGGAAATTGAAAGAGGGTTTTTTTTAATGTTATCGAGCAAGAATTTACCCACATTGCCATATAGACTTTTGCTTATATAGTCCATATTAAATGTTTCCTAATGATACGGAGAAAGAAAGAAGGATAAACACAGAAGTTTACTTTGACTGCAATAGCATATTTCATGGTTGAGAGATCTAGAGCTACCTAGACAGGAAAATAGACACAGAGCCATTGTGACCAACAGAAACAGACATTTTCAGGTACCTGGACAAGAGTATTTTCTGTACACTATGTTCTTGCGATCATCAGTTGAGGCATTTGTGCTGCAGTTGAGGCATAGCGTATGGACAACACTAACAAAATAAAAGCATATCCCCAGTAAAACAGCAAAACTGTCTGGTTGGTTCAATAACCCTAAGCAGTTAAAAAAATAAAGGGAGGAGAATAGAGAATGTAATGTGTGCATTTTTCAATCAGTCACTATCCAAAATGTAACCAATTGAAAAAAAGAACAATGCCACAGTCTCTTATTCTGGGTCACTGCAGTGGAATTCCTCTAAGGTTTGAGTCCCTCTTCTTGCTGCTGATTTATGTAAAGCAGTGTGAAAGGTGGACCAGGCATATAGAGCTGCTCAGGGTAAGCTTCTCCCTCTCACACCCTGCCAGCCGCAGCTCCTCTGTCCTGGCAATAGCCCGCATATAAATCAGATTTGTTTCCTTGGTCTTCAGACCTCTTCTGCCACCAGTTTCCAGACCCCAGCCTTCCAGGCCAGAGAGACAATTACTGTTCTGCAGCACTTTGCTGCCTCTGTTTCCCCAAAGGGGCTTTACTCTTCACATGGGGTTGAACTCTAGTCTGAGTGTTGCCAGGACCCTGTGGGGATCCTATGGTGATTGAACAATAGGGGACCTTATGAAGACCCTATGGGGACCCTTGGGAACCCTGCAGCATACCTGCAGGGATCTTAGGAGCACCCTGTGTGGACTCCACAGGAATCCTGCCAGAAAACAGACTCACTGAGGGGAAATCCCAGAGTTCACTGCAGGCAAAGCAAATAGAAGTGGTGGGCTGTGGAGTGAGGGAGGAGGGTCCCTGGGCTGCAGGGATAGGATGCCTCCAAAAGCCATGAATGCTCTCTTGCACCCACAAAGAGAGGAAGCTGAGTCCCCAGCAACAACCCTTGGGAGGCATCTCCTGCCAAATGGTTGACAGGAACTGGGGCTGAATTTTCAGGCAGAGCCAGATGTGCTTCAAAGTTGCTGCCTTGTAGCACTTTCCCCTCTGCCTTGTGAGGTGGAATAGATAGAGGTCTGGAGAGACTGGAGGCTTGGCAGGACCCTGAAACTTAGAGCAAAGTGATGGCACCCAGCCCAGGGAACGGCTGGAGCCCTGTGGCCCTGCAGATTCTGGGCTGAGTGTCCCCATGGGAAGGATCTCTCCAGTCCTTGCCTTCTTGCCTTTTGAAGGGGTCTAATTAAGTGATTGCCTAGATTAGGATGTGGGCTTGAAGTCAGGCACTTTCCCCCCGCGGAGAGCAAATGGTGCTTCAGACTTGTCATCCAAACTCAGCATTTTCTTATTTCTTTTTGCAGTACACAGGAGGGAGGGCTATTGACTTGTATTTCCCCATAACATTTTGGGTTTTCCCCAGAATTAATTTCTTTTTTTTGAATGAAGAAGGATATGCAGTTCTGAGCACCCAGCTGCTTCCACCACCTCAGAGGTTTGACTGAGGCCAGACTGCAGGGAGATAAACAACACAGGGACAGCAAATTCCACCCCCCCCCCCCACATCACTTCAAGGGTCAGGGCTAAAGGCAGTTTTTGCGGACAGACATAGTGGGCAGTATAGTATCCCATTATTTTCTGAAGGCTAAGCTCACCCAGGAAGGGATATTAAATTACATGGGAGAAGCCTGCACTTTCTGAGCCAAAGTGGCATCTCTTGGCTACCCCCATGCAGATAATTATTGGAGGTCTACTTAGCTGGAGATGCTGTTGGGAAGTGAATGACTGTGGATGGGGTTCAACTTTTGTGTGCAAGGGAAAGATGGGGAGAGGGACAATCTGGGGATACACTCACAGCCAAGAGCTGGTCAGGCCTCTCCAAGTCCAAGGTAGCCTCATCCTGTGGTTTTGGAGAAGGATGTTAATGAGGGGTGATGTAAGAAATTCCCTCTGATTTTATCTTCACATAAATCTACCTCTCCCTCTTGTCCTCCCATCTTTATTTTCCAGATATTTTTCTCCCCTGTTCCCAAGATCCTCCTCCTGAGTGGCCACCATGGGAAGTAAAACCCTGCCAGCCCCAGTGCCTATCCATCCTTCCCTCCAGCTTACCAACTACTCCTTCCTGCAAGCATTCAACGGGCTGCCTGCTGTGCCCTCTGAACACCTCTCCAACCTCTATGGCTTCAGCGCCCTGCACGCTGTGCACCTGCACCAGTGGACTCTGGGGTACCCGGCCATGCATCTGCCCCGCTCCTCCTTCTCCAAAGTGCCCAGCGTCTCGAGCCTGGTGGACGCACGCTTCCAGCTTCCAACCTTCCCACTCTTCCCACATGTCATCCAGCCCAAGCAAGAGGCCACCAATATGACCCTCAAAGCCAAACCCCGCTTTGACTTTGCCAACTTAGCTGTGTCTGCCACACAAGAGGACCACTCTAAACTGGGACAGGCAGACAGTCAGGGCTCAGCCACAGGGCTAGGGTCTTTGCTTGAGGTGACTAAACTCTCTCCGGAGAAGAAACCCACACGAGGAAGGTTACCATCCAAAACCAAGAAGGAGTTTGTGTGTAAATTCTGTGGCAGGCACTTCACCAAGTCCTACAACCTTTTGATCCACGAAAGAACCCACACTGATGAACGACCCTACACATGTGACATTTGTCACAAGGCCTTCAGAAGACAGGATCACCTGAGGGATCACAGGTAACTATTTTACTTGTTCTGCCCTTTATTCCTTGTACATTCGTATTCTCACTGTTACCCATCTACACTCATGAAGATATTTGTAAGAATAAGAATAACTTCAAGTCAAGTCCCCGGCCAGTCAACAGTGTTCCCTCTAGGTTTTCCTCTATCCACTGCTGGTGTAGGAGCTCAGGTAACTCACTTTGGAAGACAGACATCACTCACTCCACAAAAACATTTTGCACAGCCTCTTTCTTAGCTTCCACAGATGTTTTCATCCTCTATTTGCATCATCTTCTGTCCTCTGCTTTTATGATCAGTCAGAAGTGTCATGAAGACACACAGCCCAAAGTAAGAGAGAAACTTTTTATCCCTAAGAAATGCACCCTATAAATCTTCAACATCCCCCTCTCTCCTTGCATGTGCAAATAGAGATGATTGCCTGAGTGCCATACTCCAGCACTCAGTCTCAGCAGTAGATAGAAAAAGAGCTCCAGAGTGTTCTTCCTCGGCTCACTGCTGAGTTTAGGCTGGTTATTTCTGACATCTCAATTATTTTCTTTTCTCTAGATATATCCATTCTAAAGAAAAGCCTTTTAAGTGTCAAGAATGTGGGAAAGGATTTTGCCAGTCCAGAACACTAGCAGTCCACAAGACTCTGCACACGCAAGTAAAGGAACTGAAACCTGCCAAACTTAAGTGCTGAATCTCCAACTTCTCTGAACTTTTCCTCCCCTTCAGACTACATCAAAACCAGAGCAGCATCAAAACTTTCAGCATGGGAGCACTGGACTTTGTGCTTTGGTTTTGTTTGTACTTTAAAAAGGGCAAAATTCACACCCTCCTCAATTCCCCATCCAAGCAACTAACGTCCTAAGTCGTGGGTGAAAAATTATTTTGCATTTAAAATATACATGAATGATGCAGAGAGTGCTAGCTGACTTGTGTGGCTTTGATAAACTTTATGCCAAAAGGTGGTGCTCACGTGTTGGATAGGAATCCCTTTAAAACCAACAAAACCCCACTAGACACCCCCACTCCAATTCTCCTCCTTCCCCCCCGAAAAAACAAAATCGTAATTTCCAAAAGTATTACTTTAAAAAATCCAACCTCTTATTTTATACTTTTTTTTTTTTTTTTTGACTGTATAAAGCTTCTCTACATTTCAGGAAATACAGTGGATTCTGGAAGACGATTAAGAACTGAAACAATGATTTCTCATCACAGCATCATTAGGACAAGGAGAAGAGCAACTTGCAAATCTCATTTGTTAGCTTGTTTTCATAAAAGGAAAAGAAAATTAATGTTTGGAAATGACCTAAGTCTTTCAAGTGGGTAGTCCTATCATGTGCTAGAAAATGCATCCAGATCTTAGACCCACAGGTCCCCAGTGTTCGGGACAGAACAGTGTTCATGGGACATGGAGACCTTTTTTATCACCTTGTGGTCTAGTGCGCTGTGAGGAAATTTGTAACTTGTGGACTTATCTAAAAAAAAAACACAGGAAAGAAGATGGGAATATGTCAAACTGACGGTATGCAAAACGTGGTTTTAGTGGTACTTTAAAGTCTTCGTGTGTCCTGATGTGAGAGAACAAATCTCAACTTGAGAGCGTATTTTTTTAAATGCTGGCTTTCTGAACAGTGTATTCAAATTAAGAGAAATTCCAATAAGTTTTGTTTATTAAAAAAAAAGTTGTATGGCTGTTTGGCACTTTATGCTGATTATTGGTAATTGACATTTATCACTGGATTGTGTGTGGTTTTTAAGTATTAAAATAAATCGTTATTTTACAGGCAAGTCTGCATGGACTATGTATGTGTCCATTCGGTTTCTGGTCTCTTCCCTAAGTTTTGGGTTTTTTTTAAGTTTTTAGTTAGGTTGGTATTTCCTCAGTGCTTGCTTCTACGAGTCTTGGAAAGTCTGGATCTTTCCTTTACGCATTAGCTCCCTCTCTCTTAATTTCCTTTTTCTTCCTTTTTCTTCTCCTTTCTTCTTTTTTTTTTTTTTTTTTTTTTTTTTTTTTTTTTTTTTTTTTTGGCTGACAGAAGAAAACATCTGTAGAGAACTAAATGATTTTGCTGCTAGTGAGGAAAAAAATCGTCTTGGGTAACTAAATCTTGGGTATTAGCTGATAAGATTAGGTGTCAGAGGTGTTATAAAACAAATCAGATGAATAATGGGTGAACTGTTGCTGCTTTCAGAGCCTGGAGGCGCTGCGGGGAGAGTCGCCTTCGCACCCCCTTCCCTGCGTTTGTCAGGAGCGGGCATTTTTCAGTCACTTCTTCGGCCGTTTCAGCACTGATCGGGGCGGCCTTTGATTCCCGGCAGCTGTCTTAGATCAGAGATGTTTATTCCACCGCGAAACCGCTTTGGATCGAGACGGGCAAGAGAGAGTTCAGTGTTGGGGGATCAGCCCGAGCCTTTGAAGCGCCTCTTGCTGCCTTTTCTAGTCCCCTCGGCAAACCCTAAACCCTCTTGTGCCCCTCAGAAATCAGTGCCCCGCGCGATAAGAGAAGCCTCCTGCAAATTAGGGTGGCGACGGGGCCGGAGTGACCCCGGAGCTGTCCCGCGGCTCCTGTGCTCGTGCGAAGCGCGGATGCGCTG
>NW_008679497.1:4007-5377 GCF_000695815.1 Acanthisitta chloris | reverse complement strand
GAGCCGAGGTTGACGGCCGCGGGGAGCCCCGTTAGTACCGGGGCACTGCGAGGGAAGAGCTGGGTCCTGCCTCTCCGCGGATCCCGGGCACCCTCCTGGCGAGGGACAGGGAATTCCCTGTGCTGGGACCCAGCCCGGGAGCCGCAGGGCTGTGCCACGAGGCTCTGGGGAGGAGGCAGGGCTGGTCTTTCATCCCCCTCTCAGTACATACTTCCCCTGTGTGTGTCCATATCCTCATCCAAAGGTGGTTTCTGGTCTTCAGGAAAAATGAAATGCTTTGGGGATGGAGAGGCACCACCCTGAGATGCACGGGGTGAAGGTGTAGCCAGGCTGGGGTTAATTCCACTCAGGACAGTTTCAGAGCCCCTAACAACATTTTGTAGTGCTTAATGAGCTAAAACCTGCTGGTGATGTGGGTAGTGCCTTCAGATGCTCCTTGTTCTTAGAAGCCTGACGTGATGCTGGTAGAAGAGACTTAGCTTCCTGGGATCCCAGCCTGCCTGGGGTCTCACAGAATGGTTTGGGTTGGAAGGAGCCTTAAAGTCCCTGATCTTGTTCCATCTTCTGACACGGGTTACCTTCCACTAGCCCAGGTTACTCCAAGCCCCATCCAACCTGGCCTTGAACACTTCCAGGCCTGGGGCAGCCACAGCTGCTTTGTGCAACCTGTGCCAGTGCCTCAGCACCTCACAGGGAAGAATTTCTTCCCAATATCCTATATAAACCTCCTCTCTTTCAGTTTCAAGCCGTCATGATGCAATGGATCACTCCTCTCTGAGCTCCTGCCCTTCCTGCAGCCCCACCCGGCTGCCGCCTGTGGTTTGGCTTTCCAAGCCTTTGCAGGGTTGTAGGGAAGGGTTGGTGACCTTGGGCTCGAACAAAGTAGCTGGACTTGGTTGGATCAGGCTTGGACAGTGGGCAGGGCAGCCCTTGGGATGGGCAGTATTGGGTGGCTCCTCTGGTTTCATGAGGGCAGAGGCGTTTGTTTGCTCCACCACACACGCAGTCCTGCAGTGCTGGAGCAAATGAACTTCCTTTATGGGAACTTCTCCTTTTGGGAGGTTGGAAGCTCTTTGCTCAGACAAACACTAACATAATCTCCTTCCTCAGGCATGGACCGACAGCATCAACCGGGCCAATAAGCTGGCCCTGCATGCCTGGGCCGAAGAAACTGGCATCAAACTGGTGCAGGTCAATGGGCAGAGGCGCTATGGGGGGCCCCCCCCAGGTACATCAGGAGGGCAGGTGGGCACTGGGGCAAGGGCACAGGGAGGGCACAGTGGGTCTCACTGCAGGCACTGTGTGTCCTCAGGCTGGGTGGGCGACCCACCGCCAGCCAGCACGGAGGTGTTCATTGGGAAGCTGCCGCA
>NW_008679497.1:0-3976 GCF_000695815.1 Acanthisitta chloris | reverse complement strand
GGGGGAGCTCTACGAGTTCCGCCTCATGATGACCTTCAGCGGGCTCAACCGTGGCTTCGCCTACGCGCAGTACAGCACGCAGCGCGGCGCCAGGGATGCCATCGCCTCCCTCAACAACTTCCCCGTGCGCGAGGGCTGTGCCATCATGGTGTGCCGCAGCACGCAGAAGCGTCAGCTGAGCGTGGATGGCCTGCCTGCCTGGGTGAGCCAGAGGGAGCTGCAGACCGTGCTGCAGCACAGCACCGAGGGCATCCTCAGCGTCACCCTGTACGCCAGCCCCTCGCACAGGCACGCCAAGCTGGCCGTGCTCAAGTACAGCTCACACCAGGCAGCTGCCATGGCGAAGAAAACACTGATGGAAGGTGAGGGGTGCAGTGGGGATGCTGCTTGGGTTGGGCTTCTTGGTGTTTGCACCTCCAGGCTTGGCTGTGAGGTGACTTCGGCCCTGAGATGCCTCTTGCACTCTGCCTGTGTCCTGTGGGATGCTATGTGGGGCTGGTCTCTGGTGCTTCTAGCAGTGGTGGGGTGAACTGGAGGTCTTCAGGCAGCTGTCTGCTCAGAGCAGGAGCATCACCAGCACCAGTCCAAAGCGTCCAGAGCTTTGAGTTATTAAACCCTCCTGACAGAGCTGCCTTAACCTCAGTGCCCCTTAAACCCTCCTGATGGAGCCACCCAACTCCTTAGAACCCCTTAAGCCCTCCTGTCAGAGCTGCACTACCCCTCAGCACCTATCCTGTGATTGCACTGCCCTGATAGGACACACTTCCCAGACATCCAACCAGGACCTCTAAAGTCCTGGTTTGTACCCATTTCTGCCACAGCTGAGAAGCATTTGGCTTTGATATCTGTGCACTTTGTCCCTAAAGTCAGGCTGCTCCTAAAATCCTGGAGATCACCAGATGCTGAGGGAGTGGGATGGGGTAACACTGGAGAGCAGCTGTGTGAGCACCTCCTGACTCTCACAGGGAACGTGAGGCTCGTAGGAATGAAGGTGGCCTGGCTGCACCCTGTTCTGAAGGACAAGCTGAAGCTGTGTGAAACGACATCGTCCAGCCAAGCAGAGGGGTGCAGGAGCCTGGCAGTGCCCAAGCCAGCAGCACTGCATGACGTGCTGGAGCACCTGAATACTCTGTGCCAGAGGCAGCACCTGGGGACCCCTGTGTTCCTCACCAAGTGTGTCCAGACAAACCCCAATGGGTGGATGAGGTTCTGGTGCCAGGTGGTGATCCCAGGCTGCCCTGTGCCCTTCAGTGGCTTCACATGGATCAGGCAGGATGAGCAGGGCCAGAGTGGGCACGAGGAGGCTAAGGTTGCAGCGGCACTGTATGTTCTCCACGTGTTAGGTGAGTCCTTGGTGAGTCCTTGTGGCAGTGACAACTCTGCCCTTTCCAAAGTCCTAGAGCATCTGGGAGTGTGGAGCTGTGGCACTTCTAGTGGAGGGAGGGAGACACAGCCTGGCAGGAAGGACTGAAACACTGTCACCCCCTTCCATGGGGTCTGCATCTGGATCCCCCAGATAGGACTCCACTGATTGAGCTCCAGGTGGCATTCCTTGTTGTAAGGACTGAAACACTGTCACCCCCTTCCATGGGGTCTGCATCTGGATCCCCCAGATAGGACTACACTGATTGAGCTCCAGGTGGCACTCCTTGTTGGAAGCAGAGGGAGTTTGAGGTGAGAGCAGATCCTGATGCTTCTCTCTCCACTGCAGGAAGCCAGCTGACATAGGCAGCCACTCTGCCTGAGCCACGAGTTGAGCCTGAGCCACCAGCTGTGGTACCACTGGTGGCATGAGAGCCCTGCTGGGGCCCTGGCCCTGTTCCAGTTTCCTTTGGATTTGTTTGGGTTGTTTTGTGAGCTGGCTCTGGAGGATAAGGGCTGTTGGCCTGGTCCTGGCACTGCCCTGTCCCCAGCCAGTGCTTGCGTTGGTTCTGGTTTTGAAGATGTTGGTTTACCCACCCAGTTTGGCTTGTTTTAAGTTGGTTTATGTTGTGGTGGTGTGCCCAGAGCAGGTCTTGGAGAAGCAGCAGCTGTTTAGAGAGGCTGCCTGAGTCGGATGGGGCAGTGGAGGGAACTCTCTCCTCCGCTGGCGTTCCTGGTTCCTGAGGAACAACCTCAGGTGAGGACAAGGCCACACACAGGAACCATCCTGGTGGCCAGGGATGTTCCATGGGCTGGTGGAGCTGCTGTGTAAGGAGGGCAGTGCCTGTGAACTGTTGACTGTTGTGCTGTGGGGAAATAGCCGAGGGGTTTCCCGGCTGTCCATGAATGATTCCTTGGGACCAGGAGGTCCTGCAACATGTTCATTTGGGATTAAAGTATCATGGAAAGCACCAGCTGTGTCATGTGATCCCTTCCTCCCCCATGCTCAGCTCCCTGCCTGTCCAGTGCATCTCTGTGCTCTCCATCCACAGCAGGAAGAGCAGGAGAAGGGACAGGGTGGGATTTGGAGCCTCCAAGCTCTGGAGGGACAGTCTGGTGGGCCCCTGAAAGCAGCATGTGCTCCTGTGGGAAGCAGCATTCCCTGATCTACACACTGATCTTTGTGTCTCCAGCCACTCACTGGGGTCTTTCTGACCAGCTTTTGATACGGCCTAGGCCTCGCTGAGCACCTCCTGATGACTCCCAGGTGGTCTTGGGTGTGCCTGTGAGACTTCATACTACTTTTATGCCCTTCTCACTGAATTCCAAGTGCTTTCAGCATGCCCAGTGGTCTAAAAGTGATTTCTGATGAGCACCAGGGGCTTCCAAATACTTTTCAGGGCATACCTATGTGCCTCAGAGTAAAACTACATTGTCCTTTCTCCTGTGCAAAGGACTGAGGTGCTTTGCCATTAGCTCTTGGTGGCCTCCAAGGGCTTTCTGTGCTCCCTGTGGTCCTGAGTGCCTTCTGGTGCACTTGAAGGGACTCCCAAGTGCCTTTCTGTGCTGCCCAGTTGCCTTGCAGTGCAGCACTGGGGGATTCCAGGTATCCTCCAGCAGTCATTCTGCACTCAGTTGATCAATCTGTGCCTTTTATAGTGCTCTAAAGGCTTCCCAGAATTTTGGGATGTGGCCTTTGAGGCCGATTTGGTGCAATTGGATGGGCAGGGAGCCAGTAGGGCTCGGATCCTGTGGAGGCATCAGGTGGCATGGGGAGTGGTGATGAATATTTTAACCAGAACTGCTCCAAGGATTTCACAGAATGCACTTGGTTGGAGACCGGGAAGGACTGGAGGGAATGAAATAAAACCCTCAAAAAACTGTGTCTGTTCCACCCCCAATCCCCCTCTGGTCTGAACAGCCCCCGGAGACCTCGTGGAGGATTCCTACCCCCACCAGCCCAGCTCCGGGGTCCCAGATCGGGGATTGGGGGCGATGAGAATGAGACAGATCGAGCTGGGGTGATGGTGTGGGGAACAGACTGTGACCGGCGCTTCCCATGCAGCCTGAGCTTCACTTACCGGGAGCTGTCCCCAGGAGCTGGCCTGACCCCGCGCGTGCCCCATCCCCACTGCTCCTCCCACCTGCCCCCCCTGCCCGCGCCTCTCCCAGAGCGCTCGCAGGGACCGAATCCCCTTTCCCCAGCCCGGCGAACTCCTCCAGCCTCGCCGCCTCCTGCCTCCTCCGGTCTCCCCTGGATCCTGCCTCCCACGCGAGTTCCCATAGGGAGTGGGTGGGGGAGAGGTTGGGGCCGGTGGTTCCCTTCCCACCGGGAACCGGGAGGCAGAGATGAAGGTGGTGACAAGTCGGGATGAGCCAAACCATCGGCACAAGGCCCTGGGAAGTGAAAGGCACTGTGTTTATTTGTAACAGAGCTGATGTCTACGTTAATTAACAAAGGCTAATTGGCCTGATAGCAGGACAGGAAAGGGATGCACCTGTTTTTGTCCCACCCAGGCACCCCAGGACCCCATGTCGCACCCTAACCCTCCCCCAGGACCCCCAAATACACCAGCAAACCCCAGCATTACCCACCACCCCCACCCAGGGCTGA
>NW_008679496.1:0-21325 GCF_000695815.1 Acanthisitta chloris | reverse complement strand
AAGCGGCTAAGCAGATCTCTAACCATTTCCTCTCAGATTTCAGGGAGGCTATTTGGCTTCCTACCTTTGTCTATCAGTTCTAGAGGCCAGTTGTCCTGAGCACAACCTGTTCTACTATTAAAAACTGAGGCAAAGAAGGTGTTAAGTACCTCAGCCTTTTCCTCATCTTGGGTCACTCTGTTCCCTCCCATGTCCAACAAGGAACGAAGGTTTTCCTTGCCCTTCCTTTTGTTATCGATGTATTTATAGAAACACTTCTTGCTATCCCTGACAGAAGTGGCCAGTGTAATAAAGTCCTGTTTAGTTTTTCAAGTACTTCATTTGTATTGCAGTTTCCACCTTTATGTTAACAAAGCAAAACCTTTTAAGGGACTGGTAGACAATAAATTACTTGAGCTTCCTTTGAGTTCTTGGCTTTTGTGTTGCACTATTTAGTGGTGGCATAACAGTTCTGCATGGCCACATCAGACATGCTGATATCAAACACGTTACTCAGCACTGATGACTGAGACATGTATTATCCCATCATCCCGGAACTATTTTTGTAAAAAATGCTTACACATTTCTTAGCATCACAGTATCAGGGAATTTGCTTTCTATAGGATTTTCTTCCAGTGACCTTCACATTTCAGACTTCTGCTACTCATGGTCAAACAGTGAAACAACCTATTGCTTTTTTTTTTTTTTTTTCTGGTAGAGAAAGTGTTCTCTTTAATCTTTATCACTTCATTACAGCAAAATTAGAGATGTAGTCTAAAACTGGCTTAAGAACTGATATTCAGAGTCACTGATGGGCTTTATTTAAAGCTTCAATGTCTATCAAGGCATAATCAATCTGAGGATGAATGCTTGCTTTCACTTAATCTGAGTGACACACCAGCAATATACTATAGCTAAACAGACTAGCCACTTCAAGAAACTGATCTGGCTGCAAAGTGCATCTGATACTTCGATGGAGCAAAGTTGCATACATACTATTGATATGAATTTTTAATATTTATTCTTATAAAATTAGAAGACCTTTACTCATGCCTCTGTTTTAGTTGGCTAGATCTTTTAAGTAACCTTGGTCTGACAGCCTTTGAGGACCTAGAAAGGAACAGCTCAGAACTTGGTAAGTTGTTCTTGATCAAACAATGATTTCCTCCAAGTTAAGAAAAATCACAGACTCCTTGTTCCTTCTCACTCTGAGCTGCTTGGACTTCCATTCCTCTCCTCTTATATCTGATCCCCTCTCCTCCTAACAAACAGGAAAAAATTGTGGGGAGACATGTAATGCATCAGTAGGTTTTCAGACCTGTTGCAAAATGCTTTCTGCATGCAAGATCTATGTGGGAGTTCAAAGACTGAAGTAATGATCTGAGCAAAGAAAATGAGTCATGAAAACTTTGTCCATGCTCTTAGTCTTCCCAGTCTCTGTTCTTTCCTCAAAATGGGAAACGAGATGAGTGTAAAAAGGAACAAGAAAGAACCTGAAATGAAAAAGAAAAAGACATGAAAGAATAGCAAGTAAATGGAAAGAAATTAAGAAAAAAGTTATTAAAGAATGTCTTTATATTGTGCTGAAGATTTCATAAGTCATTCAGATATTGCATTTGTGCTTTAAGATAAAAAGAAACAGAAAAATGCACTGCTGAGGAGCTACTTAGTGGTTGTTCATACCTTCCTTCCCTGGTCTTTAGATATTAGTGACGGAAAAAGAGGTTTCAGATGCATGTTTCCTAAGGGAAGGCTAGTGGCTGCTACCCTTCAAAATGAACTTGTAGCAGCAGACAACAGTGAAGTTATAAGTGTTCAGAAGTTTAGAAAAACAATGTTAGCCATTGATATGTTTCTGTTTATCGATTTTGAGAGTTGTGGAGGTTTTTTCTTTCTTTTTCTTTGCCTATCAGACATAGTGTTCATGGTACTGGATAACACTCCCAGTAAATATATTTTGTAGTTGCTAAATGCCTTGGCATTACTTCTTTTATTTTAATCATCCACGAAGGATTTTTAAAGCCTGAATACTCTTTCACAGTGAACATAATACTAGAATTATTTTCTCTTGAGATGCTGAATTGAACTTGAAACACTGATATGCCTGCTTTTAAAATTATGTGTTGCTATTTTGAAATGTGTTTTTGAGAGTTCCCTTATCATGGAATATGGAATTTTTTATAGCTTGTGAAAATGAGGATTCTGGAAATGTAAAGCCCTAATAAAGTTAGGTAATGCAGACTTGCTTCACTTAATCTTTGACTTTAAGAAAACTGTATAGACACTCTGCCATGAACACCACAGAAAATGACAAGGGAGTGATAGACAAGGCAGTCACTGGTACAGGTCAGAGCTGAGTTTTTTTGTTCTCTCAGGCCAGTTTTCTGTGTGTGTCTTGAGATGGGGTCTTTGCATAATCAATCATTCAAAGGAGGGCTGTGCTGATGTTTTGACAAGATGCCCAGGGATACCTACAATTGCCTTAACTGTTATAAAATGAACTGCATTTAGAAACTGAGTCCTTAGGGGAGTAAGTTAATTTTTATAAAGCATGTGTTTGAACTTGAAAAAAAAAGAAGATTTAATGCCAAGTCAGAGTGTTATTTAGGAAGTGAAGGGTATAAAAGCCAATCCTAACATCAGTGTACACAAGATAGCCCTAAACTCAGTCTTCTAATAATTGCAATCTGCTACACCCCCTGTGTAACAGATATAATTATGTTAATGGCTTTTCTACTCAGGCGCCATATATTTCCATTATGAAGCCAGCCTCATTTAATTAGCATTGTGTAGTAAATTAGCAGTTATAAGGACTGTTGGGTAAAAGGGAATCTCCATTTTCTCACCATCTACTTAATCCTCAGTCAATGTTGAGATTACTGGTCATTTGCTTTACATATACCAAAAAAAAATTAAAAATGCTGGCATCTTGCTCAGATACTGTGGTTCAGTCATGTTATGGATTTGGGAAAAAATGTTCTTCTTTGAACATCTAGCAATTAGGATTAATAGTTTCCCATTGTGGTATCTTTCTGGTGGGATGCAGAGTGATCATGTGTACTGAGGCTGGGGTTGTTTGTATGTACTAGTGAGGGTGGTTGGTTTTTATTAGAAATGCCAATAGTTAATTTATAAAGTATAAAAAGTAAGGTTTACATGGCAAAACATGAGATCTGAATAAAATGAAAAAAACCTCCCAAAGTATGTTTAAAGGCCACCTTTCAGATATACTGAGGACTCTATGTAAGGATGTGTTTTTGGATGAAGACATTTCTGATATATAATCATAGAATCATCAAGCTTGAAAGAGACCTTTAAGATTACTGATTCCAAACATCAAAGTAGCACAGTGTGTTAAACTACTAAACCATATCTTCCAGCTCCAGGTCCAGATGCCTCTAAAACACCTCCAGGGATGATGACTTCACCGTCTCCCTGGGCAACTTATTCCAATGCCTGAACATCCTAATGGAACACTTTTTTTCTGCTGTCTACTCTAAATCTCCCCTGTCTCAGCTTAATGCCATTTCCTCTATTCCTGTCACTGCACGCATGGCAGAAGAGAACATCCCCCACCTCACTACAACATACTTTCAGGTAGTTAGTGCCTAGGGAGGTCACCTCTGATCCTTGTTTTCTCGAGACTAGACAAACCAAACTCCCTCAGCAGTTCTTCATAAGACATGTTTTCTAGAGCTTTCACAAGCCTTTTTGCCCTTTACTGGACAATGTTCCAGCACCTCAAGGTCCTTTCTTAAGTGAGTAACCCAAAACTGAACAGAGTACTCAAGCTGTGGAATCAGCAATGCTGAGTACGGGGGGATGATCACTTCCCTAGCCCTCCTGGTCACACTATTTTTGATACAGGCCAAAACGCCTTTGGCCTTCTTGACCACCTGGGCACACATTAGTTCATATTGAGTTGGCTGTCAACCAGCACTCCCAAGTCCCTTCAGCTAAGCAGCTGTCAGACCACTCCTCCACCAGCCTGTAGTGCTGCATGGGGTTGCTGTGCCCAAAGTGAAGGACCCAGCGCCTTGCCTTATTGAACCTCATGCAGTTGTCCTTAACCCATTGATTGAGTCTATCCAGATCTTTCTCTAAGCATAACTAATTTGCATAATTTCTTCACTCCTTTTTTTACTGCTAACTGTAATTATGATGAGACAGATATATCTTTTTCTGTTAAGGTCTGCTATTCTAGCACAGTTCCAACACATTAGAAACAAGGGTTCTTAGAAAAATATTTGGGAGTATTATTTTGGTGTTTAGAATTTTAAACACCTTGGCAATCTTCACGGTATGGAGAGCTGCTTAAATATTATAACAGCTGCCTGAGGTGGGCAGTTTTCTCATGTCCTACAGCCTAAGCAAAAGACTAGGCTAGGGGAATGAACTGCAAATATTTGCAATATCCTCTTTGCACTTGTTGGATTACTATCCATCTGACTGAAACGAATACAAGATTTGTCAATCATGGTAGAGGGACTTACTTATGAATCTGTGATTGCACTGAAGTGATCTTAACAGATTTTCAGCAATTGCAGTATTCAGTTGATTAGTAATTCAGAAATGACTGAATGAATAAATGAGGGACGTATCCAATTCACAGCCATTGGAGATCAAAAATACACAGAAGAAGAAAAGAAAGGAGCAATTCTCACCATATTTAGAGTAACTCTACAAATGAGTTCTTCTCAAGACCGGACTTCTTAATTTTTGCAAAAAACCCTGAAACAATGGAGGCAAACTGCACTCTGAAAAACCCTTGTGATAAATGTGGAAGATAGTAAAGTGTGAAAGAGATACTGCTGCCTACAGTTTTGGCTCAAGTATGCATAATAAATGGTCATTATAAAGTGAAATTGTTCTTACAAGTTTAAGTTAACTGTGGTTCTACAGTACAGGCTATTTATATCTATAAAATGTTGTTTTCAGAAACTTAAATATTTTATTCATGGTTGTCACACTGATATCAACACTTAAACCAGCAGTTCTACTTAGAAATGTGTAATGGGATAATGATTTTATTTGGTATTGAGTATTCTTAAGCTGACTAGCAATGTAGTAAGATGTAACTACAGCTTTTGAAGCAGCTGGGATATTTTCAACTGCTGTGTACTCAGTGTATTAAGGTTTTACACATGCAATAGAAATTTTAACCTGAGCTATAGAATCACAATCTTGTTAATGATAATGTTAAAAAAATATTATTCCCTATATTAACTTTGATTTTGAACTCTGTCAGACAAAACTAACCTCACACTGGTATACATAGGATGTCAGAATACATGTTTTCAAGGAACACAAGACAAGCTGTTTAAAATACACGTAAAGTGAAAGAATTCTGAAATTATTTGATACAGAAGTAACATGTTTTAACATTGTCTTGGCAAATTTGTCTTTGAGATTTGGAAGAAATTGTGAAATAATTTAAACCCTGAGGGTGGTTTATATGTTTCTAGTTTCAGGTAACAGAATCAGAGGGTCCTTCTGTGGGCTTGCCAAGCCCATTGCCAGAAAGACCTATAGGAGGTTACTTTTGTTGCAGCTCCTGAGAACCAGGAAGGCAGGTCATTTTATAGAATTTATATGCTTTGTGTGGTTGTTTCTCAGCTGAAAAGTGTGGCTGGCCATCTCTTTGATTGTATTCTGGATAGAGAATGGGCATTGTAATGATCATAGAATCGTAGAATTACATGGATCATGTAATCACAACCCTCCCTGCCATGGGCCAGGACATTTCTTTACTAGACCAGGTCACCCAAGATTTCACCTAAACTGGCTTTGAACACTGTCAGGGCTGGGACATTCACTACCTCCCTGAGCAACCTGTTCCAGGGTCTCACCACCCTCACAGTAAAAAACTTATCCTAACATCTAACTTAAATTTCCTCTTTTTCAATTTTTACCCATCTCTCCTAGTCCTGTCACCGCAGTTCCTAACAGTCATTCTCCAGCTTCTGTCTAGGCCCCTTTCAGATACTGAAAGGCTACTATGAGGTCTCCATGCAACCTTCTCTTCTTCAAGCTAAATGGCCCAAAGTCCTCAGCCTGTCTGCATAGGGAAGATGTTCAAATCCTCTTAGCAACTCCATGGCCCTCCTCTGGACTTGCTCTAACAGTTCCATGTCCTTCTTACACTGAGGATACCAGAACTGCATGAAGTATTCCAGGTGGGATCTCACGAGAGCAGTGTAGAGGGGGAGAATCACCTCCCTTAACTTGCTGACCACACTCCTTTTGATGCAGCCCAGGATTTGTTTGGCCTTCTGGGCTGCTAGAGCGCACTGCCAGCTCATTGTTAGCTTCTTGTCAACCATCACTCCCAAGACTTTCTCCTCGTTGTTGGTCAGTTACTTCCCCACCCAACCTGGAAGTGTGCTTTGGATTGCCATGACCAAGACGCAGGACCTTGCACATCATTTTGTTGAACTTCATGAGGTTTGCAATGGCTCACCTCTCAAGCCTGTCAAGGTCCCTCTGGATGGCATCCCTTCCCTCCAGCATGTCGACTGCCCACACAGCTTGGTGTGGTCAGTGAATTTGCTGAGGGTGCACTCAATCCCATTGTCCATGTCACCAACCAAGATGTTGAGCAGTATTGGCCCCAGCACAGACCCCTCAGGGACACCACTCATCATTGGCCTCCATGTGGACAATGAGCCAACTCTTTGTGTGCAACTTTCCAGCCAGTTCTTCTTCCACTGAGTGGTCTGCTCATCAAATCCATGTCTTGCCAGTTTAGAGACAAGGATGTCATGTGGGATAGTGTCAATTGCATTGCATAAGTCCAGGTATACTATGTCAGTTGTTCTGCCTCTATCCACAAATTCTGTGGCCCCATAATAGAAGGCTACTAAATTTGTCAGGCATGACTTGCCCTTGGCAAGACCATGTTGGTTATTACCAGTTACATCTTTGTTTCCCCTGTACCTAAGCATAGTTTCCAGGAGAATCTGCTCCAAGATCTTGCCAGCACAGAAGAGAGTTCCCCAGGTCTTCTACTTTACTTCTACTTTGCTTCTACTTTATATTTCCCTTTTTAAGTCATAAATAACTGTACCTGGCTGCCATGATTTCTCAAAAATTATAGATAGTGGTTTAGCAACTACATCTTCCAGTTTCCTCAGGACCCGAGATTGAAACTCATCAGGTCCCATAGTCTTATGCACATTGAGTTTCCTTAGATGATCATAAACCTGGTCCTCTCCTACACTTGCCTCAGAGTTTCATTCTCCCAGTCTCTACATCTCTCTTTCTTGACCTGGTCAGTGTGGCTGGAGCACTTGGATTTGAAGACTGAGGACTGAGGAAGCTTCATGAAGCTTCACCAGTGGGGTTAGTTTTAACTAAATGCTGGCAAGTGTTAAAAAAGCATTTTTTAGGCATGATCTGTTAGTCTGATATGTTCTCTTAGGAAACTATTAGCTTAATACAACTAAATGGATGAAGACTCTCTTTAACACCTCAAAATGAGTGATGGAGAATTAGCTACTTGTATATTTTTCAATTTCAATTACAGTTCTGGCAAGGCAGCCTACATGTGGGCTAACCTAAAAGTAGAAGATAATAGCTTTGTTAGATGAATATTTGATGGATTGTGTAAAGAATTTGCATAACAGGATTTAGTAAAATTTCTCCTATCTAGGAGTTTATTTCCTTTTACATAGCCTGAAATGTTATTTGCTTGATATGTTTTGAACTCTACCTAAAAATGGAGAAGCAGCTTTCCTCTGATTTGAAAATATCTAAGGAAAATATATGACATCTTTCAAAAACAGCAATAATGACAACAAAAAAAGCCAAGGAACCATTTGACATTTTGTCGAAATTGCTGGATTATTTCTTTAATGGAGAAGTATATTTTTCAGTCTGATTTACAGAGCTAGTGCAATGCATAGTCAATCAACCTTTATATATTTTGTAAATTAAACCTATTTACTGCATGTTCTGTTACTTAAATAGAAATTGTAACTTTTACATAATGACACATTCTAATTATGTGATTTCATGTACAGTACTAACTTTTATTAAATTATTGGGACATGCAATTAGAACTTGCAGGTGCCTATTTGAGGATGTTTATGAAATTCTGTTCCTAACATTAAAACTCCTTAAAAATGGTTTATTGCAGATCCAAAAGTAAATGTTTCAAAGAAACTAAAGTAAATTATATTTTTACTATACATGCCACAAAATAGGTAAATTAATTATATTTATTAATTTTCATTTCCATGGAACTACTTACATGTGTAAGGGGGAATACTTACAGTAACTCTTGACTGAATTGATATTCACTGACTTTTCCAGTAATGCTTGTTCATGTTCCAGACTTTCTACATTTCACAATCCTAGTCAATTAATTTTGAGATATTGCTGATATATTTCTCTTCCTGATTTACAGAAATAAATCTTAAGCCTATCAGAAGTATATGCACCATTCATTAATAAAAATGTGGTTTATGAGCAGAAAGTTGTGCAAATTTTAAAGTTCATAATACAATCATTACTTCATGTTAGCGAGATATTTATAGTAAAAAGTTAGCTAAAGGGCAAGAACGAAAAAGAGCAAAACAACACAGAATTCTGTTTATTTTGCAAGGAAATAGGGCAATTAACAACAAGAGGTTGTATAAAGTCACACTGGCTCATCCCATAAAATTTATTTACCTTCTCATAGTTCCGAAAGGTTATGCAGACAAAGAAGGAGCATCTGCTATAGAAAGTTGTTAAGAGTTCTTTTTATTAAGCAAGGAAGGAAAATCCATGGCAACCAATGACCCTAAGACTAAATACATCGTTTGTCATATGCATTGAGAGATTTAATAAATGGTCACTATGATAAAAGGATTTTTACTACAAACTTTGCAATGCTGGATAAGAACATTAAAATTAAGAAGGGTAATGAGTCATTAGTCATGAGAGACATACTGTTACAGGAAACTGTAGATCGCCATGTATCATTTCTTCCCTTATCTTTAGGTAATATTCTGTTCTACAGAAATGCAGATTACAACAGCCTTACAACTCAGAGGAGTTCCTGGGAACACCAGATGAGGTATTAAGGTCAATGTCTACTTTTTGCCCATGTAACATTAGGGTGTAGATAAAATGGATAGTAATCTAGGCAACAGTTTTGAAAGAAAAACACAGGTAAAGAGGTGGCTGCATAACTGAAATCAAATCACCTTACATACTGTGTGCAGTTCTGGGCCACTCAGTTCAGGAGGGATATTGAAGTGCTGGAGTGGGTCCAGAGAAGAGCTACAAGGCTGGTGAAGGGACTTCAGCACAAGTGTTATGAGGAGAGGCTAAGGGAGCTGGGGTTGTTTAGCCTGGAGAACAGGGGGCTCAGGGGAAACCTTATCGCCCTCTACAACTCTCTGAAAAGAGGTTGCAGTCAGGTGGGGGTTGGTATCTTCTCGCAGGCAACCAGCAGTAGGACAAGACGGCGCAGACTCAAGCTCTGCCAAGGGAGGTTTAGGTTGGATATTAGGAAGAAATTTTTTCTGGGATAAAAATCAGGCATTGGAATGGGTTGCCTAGGGAGGTTGTGGATTCATTGTCCCTGGGCATTTTTAAGATGAGACTGGATTTGGAACTTGGTGCCATGGTCTAGTAACCACGATAGGGTTGGACTTGATGATCTTGGAGGTATTTTAAACCCATCTGATTCTATAAGTTCACAAATCAACAAAACCGAGCAGCACTTAACCATTTTAATAGTCCAGACAACCATCCTTCTTTATAATATTTATAATATTTCTGCGTAAGACCTCTGAGAGATTTATATAATAATGGATGTGAACAGATGAATAATGGGACTTCATAGAGCAGCTGTGACTGAAAGGAGTGAAGGGAACAGCATGGGTCTTAGAACTGTATTCCTTATGGTCTGATATACCACAAGGCAATATACAGAACAGCTATAGTGTTTTTAGGAGCTGTGGTTAAAAAGGGAATTCACCTCATTAAAGAAATCTCACTTTTTAATGTGAAGAAAGGGCCTCAAGCCCGTGTGTGTGTGTGTGTGTGTGTGGGTGTGTGTGTGAAGGAAAGATATGCAAGTGATTTTTCTGGTTTGGTTTGGATTTGGTTTTGACATTGAGATGTTGAGAAGTAATTGATTTCTCAGGAAGCCTGGTTTCCCAGGCAGATGGTTTGCTGGAGATTTGGGCAGCATGATCAGACAGAAGCTATGTCTCAAGGACATAGCTTCAGTTCCAGGACCTGCATAGCCTTTCTTCCTTTCTGCTTCTAGTTTACATGAGCATTATTTAAATTCTGTAAAATCTGTGTTTTTCTGTAGAATGGAGTTTCACTAGAATGTTTATAGTTAATGTTAATTGCATTGGTTCTGTGTACCTTGATAATATTTTTGGAGTTATGTAAGGCAAGATACTTTTACCTATGTTCATGGTGTTTTTTTTTTTTTGTTTGACTGGATATCCTACTGCTTCCTATCATCTAAAGATAAATGTTGTGCCAAGAGATTAGCATGTGTCTTCCACACCTTCAAATGAAGTTTTAGTGAAATGTCAGTGGTGCATAAAATGCACTTTCACATTGGTGTTAATTTAATGTTTTTGCTTTTGATCCCATATGGTAAACTTTTACAACTCCTAATTACTGTGAGTTTTAACACATAAAGAAGTTTTTTCATTTTAAAAAGTCTTTCTGAAACAGACTCTTTAACTGTATAGGCTAATTATGCTGCTGTTGCTCAAGCAGGAATTCTGCATGAGTAAAAATTATTGGCTGCTGTTTATATACTGTATAAATGCTATATTTATCCCTGACACTTCACTGCTTAACTATGTACATATGCATGAAATCTGACTCCTAAGAGCTCATTTGTTCCAGCTGTACCTCTCTGAGACCACAATTTTATTTCTGACATCAAAACTGGTTGCTGTGGAAATGATCATGTAACAAAGTTTCAGGTGAGAAGAAAATATGTATTCAACACATAATGAAAATTGCTATTTTCATTAATGATTTTCTGGATGGAGTGTAGGGCATGTTTAGAAAATCTAACTGTGATGCCTTAGTCAGAGAATAAGATTAAAATTTAAATGATCTTTGTAGTTTGAAAAAAAACCCACCTAAAACCAGAGGGAAAGTCTGTGAAGGCATATGTGAAGTAGAACACAAAACCACATTTTAGAATAGGGAATAATGAGTGAGTGCAGCAGAACACCAGAAAAAAAAAGATCTGAGGAACCCTGAACTCTAACACCAATTTTTGAAACAATGCAAATATGATTCTGGAATGTATTAACAGCAAAGTCATGTGAAAGGCCTGGAGGTGATTATTCCATTCATGCAACCTTTTGTGAGATTTTGGCTTTCTGTACTCTGGGTAGCTAGGAATAACTTCTATGGTAAATTTGAGAGCATCAAGGCAGAGGAAAGAAAAATAGGAACCAGAGATTTAAAAAATACAACTTATGAGGAAATGTGGATATATTGGGTGGTTTAGCAAACAAACAAGCAAGCAAACAAGCAAACAAACAAATAAACAAAAAAACCAAAACAGAACAAGAACAACTGCAGAAGGACATGTCTGACTTGGAAAAGGATAAGAACAAATGGACTTAATTTACACTGAAGGACATTTACCTTAAATATTAGAGAAAAACCCACAAATATAAAAACCATTGCATTAAATCCCTATAGCAGACTGCCCTTGTAGATTAAATTATGCAATCTTCTTCTCTAGTGTCTTTGAGGAGCAGATTAGGCAAACTGCTGCCAGGATGCTCCTCATACACTTGATTCCAAGTCAATTTGAGGTAATGTTTTAGGTGATCTATTGAAGTTCCTTCTACCTATATACTGGTTGAAAGTACATGATTTTTAATTATTATTTTAAAGCAGATACTGTGCCTTTCCAAGTTGTATGAAAATACTAAAGGCATGAAGTTAATTTTTCTGATATTTGTTTAAATATTTTTCAGACACTTGTGCAGACAGATACAAAAACCAAGTCCGTTCTCTCCTCCACCCCCATAAACCCTCATGGGGAAGCTCCAGAAGGAAAAGAAGAGAAAGAAATAAATAATTTCAAGGTGTCAACCAAGGAAGGCAATAGCAAATAGCACATTTAATAGTAAACTAGATTTAAACCATCTGTTGTAAATCCTGAACTGTACAAGATTCTGGATTTTATTCACCTTTCATTTTGAAAACAGGTGATATAATGTGAAAATGTCAAAGGGTGTACACAATTGTAGAAAATTGTTCTTTTTTTTCAATTGAAATACAAATGCTTGAATGTGGTACTCATGTGCCCTGGTTTAAGTATGCAATTGCATTTATTACTGACAGAATATGAGATGTTAAGGGATTTTTTCCCCCCTATGCTTAGGCCCCCAACAGGCTTGGAGATGCATAATTTTATTTGGAGGTAAATATATTTTGTCAAATTTCTGCTGGTTTTCTCATGAACAAAGTAGTTAATTAAGGGATTAAGCTAGTTGTGGCATTTCCTGTAATGCAGTGATGAATTTAATCACTTTTACATTGCAGAAAACATTGTTAAACAGTATCAGCCTTATAAAGTCACAGGTGTGGTCTTCAAGACTAGAAATATTTTATTTTTAGTAGGAACCTAGATTTCAGACATGATTCTGTTAAGAGCAATTAATTTTCAGGCTCTGTGGTAGGGACTTGAACATCAAGCAGTTGCTTCTGTGTTTCTTGTTCTTTACCTACTTTTATAGAATTATGCAAGAACAGTTATTACTCACATTTCTGCAACTTTGTTGTAAGCAAGAATCACAGTAGCAATAACTGTGCAAATGATCCATCTGTGATCTGCTTTTATAACCACCCAAATGATCCACAGCAATTATCTTTCCTGTAGAATTGCTTGGAAAGTGAGCTATTTTGCCTCTGAAATTAACCCTGAAGCACTATACAACTCTAGAGGTGTACTAGAATTAGTTATTTATTAATATAGAATGAGTGAGTCAAGGAATGAATCTTCCATCTGTGCATAAATTATGGATGAACGAAACAGTAAAAGCTTCAAGACAGAAGACAGGGAGAAACTTAGGGCCAAGTATACTTAAGTTTTATGTCAGTACAAAATTGGTACCAGTGGCCAATTTGCTTTGAAAACTGAAATTGTTGCCAACTTATTTAAGAGGTTTAAAACCAGAAAAACAACTACAAAACTGTTCAGGAACCAGCTGTTCTTAGGGATGGCTGTCATCATTAAAATTGTATTTACCAGCAGAGAGTTTGTACATGCCGAATTAGCACTAGTTTACAGACAAGCACTGAATTCCTTTCTAAGTAGGTAATAAAACTTGATTTTACAAATGCATCTACAGTTTTCCTGCAAGATATAAAGCTTTAAAAAATATACTTCCATACACTGCATGCAAGACTGTACTTGTGACAGATATTGAAAGAGACTGTTTCTTAAGAAATGCAAAGCAATGTCTGTTTGAAAGGACATGTAGTTTGCATGGTAATGATCACCATTGTCCTGGTTTTAGCCAGGATGGGGTTAATTTTCTCAGTAGCTAGTGTAGTGCAGTGTTTTGAATTCAGAAGTGATAATACATTGTTGTTTTGGTTTTGCTGGATGGTGTTTATCATAACCAAGGACATTTTCTTGCTTGTGTCTCATGCTCTGCCAATGAGAAGACACACAGGAAATTGGGAGGGAGCATAGCCGGGACAGGTGACTTGAACTAGCCAAAGGGATATTCCCCACCATGGCACATCATGCCCGGTGTTCCAGGCCGGAAGGGGCCGATCCTGGGGGAGGTTCGGGGTGCGCCGGTCCCCGGGTGGTGAGCAATTGTATTGTGCATCACTGATTTTGGTTTCTTTTCATTATCTATTGGCATTGTAGCTCATTCTGCTCTGTATTGTTATTAAACTGTCCTTATCTCAACCCACATATTTTACTCCAGTTGTTCTCCTCTCTATTCTTCCAGGTTGGGGGGGGAAGAGCAGGGAGGAGGGAGTGTAAGCAGCTGCGTGGTTCTTGGCTGCTGGCTGAGGTTAAACCACGACAACCATGAAGGCAGGGAAAGTTGTGTCTTGCTAGAACAAGGCCTCTGTGTGTCTCCATACACATAAATGTGGATAAAACAAAATGCAGAAATGTGGTTGGCTTAACAGTACCTTAGCAGTACCTGCTATAATTAAAGAAGAGATTAAGGCCTAATCCTTAAGCAGAGAAGGAAGAGGAGAAGACATCTGGAGAAGAATTTACTTTCTTCAATCATTGGGAACTACAGATAATGTAAGTCTTATTGATCTGCTCATCTGGTCACCTTAAACTTTTTGGCTATATCTGCCAAAGTAGAAATCTCTTATATTTGAGAAGTTTAACTCATCCACTGTTTTTCCTGTCTCATTTTTGTTTTCTTGACACCTCTCTAATAGCTGTGGTTCTTGCATATGGCAAATGATGAGCAAACAGAATCATCTGCTATGTTATTAGATACAGGACATTATAAACAAGATAGTATCTGTTGGCAATAAATGTACAATTATTCAAACACAAATGACACAGATACTCTGAAAGCTGAACACTACAGACTCTTGATGCACCAACTCTCCAAAAATCAGTCACGCTTTTTCAATACCCACCATTTTCTGAAGGGTCAGTTATAGAAGACCTAGAATAAATTATCCTATTAGATACAGGACATTATAAACAAGATAGTATCTGTTGGCAATAAATGTACAATTATTCAAACACAAATGACACAGATACTCTGAAAGCTGAACACTACAGACTCTTGATGCACCAACTCTCCAAAAATCAGTCACGCTTTTTCAATACCCACCATTTTCTGAAGGGTCAGTTATAGAAGACCTAGAATAAATTATCCTACATTAGCCTCTTTTTTTCCTGCTGTCCGTCCAAATAAGTTTAGTGCAAGAATTACATGACAAAAGTTTTATTGCCATACTTGTTCTCTGAGACAGCTGTCCTACCTCCTCTGGCCATAGGTGGACTTCCTGTCACCTTCCTGATTGCTCATTCTTAGGTGCTCTCCTCTAACTGCCTCCAGCACAGTTCCTAAATTACTATCCATGCCCCTGTGGATTTGCCACCTCCCAGGGCTGCAACCTATAACATGAACATATGACTCTCTTTTTCCTGTAATTTGCTGTTGATTCTTACCTGGTATAATTAGCAAAAGTCTAATAATTGAACTACCAACTTTATACCATCTCAGGGTCTGATTTAAGTAGGGAATGAAAGAAAGAAATAGAAACCCAAATGTCTTAGGCCAAGTGCAAGGAAAATGTTTCACACAGAAAAGAGTTGATGTGTTCTCTTCCAGCAGTAGTGTTCAGGTAGATGTTGGTTTCTACTGACTTTGTCTTCATATTAGTTTGGATAAGGACAATATATAAAAAAATTGATCTAATATACCAGTTTATTTCAACCCTAACATCAGATGAGGATTATGGTATAAATGCCAAAATGATATTCATGCTTTTTAGTGGTTTTTATATTTGAGAAAATACATAGAAAAGAAAGTTTTTCTAATCGTGTAATCACATACTCTTGAAATTAATAAATAATTTCATATAAATTCCAAACTTTGAATCTAAGAATTCTCTTTACAAATTATTTCCATAATATTTTATAACTCCAGAGGGACAGAAAACAAACAAACCAAAAGGCTTATTAAATAGTTCAAGTTTCAGATTTTAACAGATCCTACACCTGAGTTGTGAAAATAACAAAATGGATTCAAGCTATTTGGCAACTGCTAAGCTGATGAAAATTGCTTTGAAGATTAGTGATATACAGTACTGTATGAACAAGAATAGGCATAGCACAGACCCCACTGACAATCCACTTGTCACCTTCCTGCTCCATCTGTATCCATTTACCACTTTCCTCTGGCCATCAGCAACACACTAAGCCAGTTTATGATCCAATTTAGAATATTAACATCAATATTTCAGTGGCTCACTGACTTCTGTAGAGTTTTATTATTTCTAACCTTTTATGCCAGTAGTAGGAAAAATACTCTTCAAATTCGGTTAGCAAATGTTATTGTTTTCTGCTTTCACTTTCATTGTACTATTTCCTTGTATGAAATAGGTAAAATGTTTGCCATTATGTGTGTCAACTAATCTGCCCAAACACTGTAACATTTTGTTTCTACTAGAGGACAAAAGTGGCTTGAATTTAATTTCATACATGCAGTTTTGAAAGTTTCTAATTTCTCTGCTTTGATCAGATCTTGAATTGTTTTAAGTTATTATAGTTCTCAGAAGCTTTACCAGTTCACACTTGCTGAAAAATCTGCTGATTTTTTTGTCTTAAATGTAGATGAGCTTGTAATTTATTTCCAGTAATTATATGTAAAAAATAAAAACAGGTGATAATTTCACTGAAGTATCTCAGATTCCAAATAAACACTAGCAAATGAAAAAGGTATGAAATACAGACCTTAACTTTCTGCAGTTGGCATTTTCATGAATGTTTTTTAAATCTTACTATGTTTAAGTTGTTTCCTCTTTCTCTTCATATTTCTAAAAAAAATAATTCTTCTTGTCATGAATTTTTCATGTTAGCTGAATAAATTATCTTTACTTTCATAATGAAAAAGGTTTTAGTCTTATTAAAAATATGGTGCTTCAAGTATAGAAAATACACCAAATTCTGACTAATCATTCAGCAAAGGGTAGCTAGCAAAATTTTTATGTCATAGTAATATTTATCCTTCCTGGAGAGAAAACTGAATGGTAATCAGTCTCTAATATACTAAGTGTGGAACAGCTTGAAAATAATGTTATTTTTTTCTTTAATTCAGTACATTTCTACAAGCATCCAAAATGAAGTCTATACAAAAAGAGGAGAGTTATGTGAGACTGTAAATATGGTTTTTATAGGCATATTTAAACATTCAAATAAGAAAGGTGAAATTTAGATATAACTATCTGATTCTTTGGTGGATTAAATTACATGTTGTATCTTTTTATTGTGGTCAGATCCTCATCTAAGTTTTTTCACATTCTTTAATCACATGTAATAGTTATTTCAATCAAATTGCTGCTGGGAAATGGAAGACAGAATGGCAAAAGAGAAGAGAAGCAATAATGAAAGTTATGACCTGGCAGAGTTTATAAATGCCTGGTTTTTTTTCTCACTTGTGAACTCCTAATTCCCGTGAGAATGTTACTGATGAAATGCAGTATACTTTGTTCCTTTTTCCTTTCATTTATTAATATAAAGATGTACTGACTTTGAGGTCACCGGCAAATATGCATTCCAGAGTTTTATCTTGTTACAGTTTCTCTAATGAGGATTCACTGAAATGAGTTTCCACTGGAGTGTGTTGAGATATTAATTAACAGTATGTGAAAATTCTTCATACCACAACTATATTACCTTATATATTATCAAGGCACCTTAAATTCTGACATTGGTCTGGCATAATGAATCCATTCTTTTGCTACTAAATATGTGTTGGTCTTGCTTTGTAAATGGCATTATGGGACAGTTTGACTTTCCAGGAAAGTTGGAGAGCTTGGTATAGTCAATTATTATGCACTCAGATTGAAAAAGACTGACTGCTGATATTCTGCCTCCTCAGGCAGTTATGAGAGTCCTCTTTAAGACACAGAATGTGGCACTGCCAGAGAAGTGCAATATCCTGTAGCAAACCATGTTTGTCCTTTGAGAGGTAGGCATTGGAAAGCCAGTTGTTACCATTGATCCTGACTCTTTTTTTTGATATATACTAGAATTTTTCCTTTCCGATTATATCCTTTTTTGCTTTGATTTGGAAGAGAAATTCTTTCAGACGCTGCACTCTTGGTATCATCATACTTTATTTAAAACTAAAAAGAAACAATAAGAAACATAAGAATGAAAGATTGCCTGTTTTGACTAATAAAGCCTATAAAGCTCTTCCATATAGAGTGCATAGTAACATTCAATTGATTTTTCTGTGTTTCCGATTATATCCTTTTTTGCTTTGATTTGGAAGAGAAATTCTTTCAGACGCTGCACTCTTGGTATCATCATACTTTATTTAAAACTAAAAAGAAACAATAAGAAACATAAGAATGAAAGATTGCCTGTTTTGACTAATAAAGCCTATAAAGCTCTTCCATATAGAGTGCATAGTAACATTCAATTGATTTTTCTGTGAATTTTCCTCCCTACTAATATGATTTTCCTTCCAGACAAAACAGAGGATCATAAAATAAACCAGTCTGAAAGGGATTTCTGGAGGTCATCTAATTCCTACTTCTGCACCAAGCAGAAGTATATTCAAAGACTGATCAGGTTGCTTAGCTCACAGCCCATCTATTTTTAAAGATCCCTGAATACAGATATTACAGTCCTTTGGGAAGGTATGGGCTTGACCACTCACATTGTGAAATGTTATTTTTCTTCCATCTGGTTGAAATTTTACATGTTCTGACTTGTTATTGATGACTTTCATCCTCTCTTTGTGTGTGTCTGAGAAACATCTGACTGCCTTCTTTATAACAACCCTTAAGAAGCTGAAGGCAGCAAAAAGGATCCTTCTTCAACCTCTGCTCTAGGATGAACAGGCAGAAGTGTTTCCTCTGTCTCCTTTGTCTCTCCTCAAGTGTAATGTACTCCAGCTCTCTAACCATCCTTCCAGTCACCTACTGAACTCTCTTGCTTGTGGCAGTAGGGAACCCACAGCAGTATGCCAAATGTTGTCTCCCCAGGGCTGATTAGAGCAGAGCAATTACTTTCCTTAAGCTGCTATCTGTGCTTTTCCTAAGAATGTGATTAATCTTCCTTGTAAAGTAATGCTGCAAGCTCACTGTGAACTACTAGGACCCCTGGGTTCTTTGTTAAAAAGTATCACCTCAGCTATTTGGTCCCCAGTTCGTGAAGCTAGCCCATCCCAGGTGCAAGACTTCAACACACCATTAGGCGTAACTACTTAGGAGTAACATTTATAACACTTCTTTGTTTTGTCATGTATGTAGTCCTATTGAAACCAACAGTAATGAAATGTGGTCACAAATCTCTAATACATCTTGTATTTCAATGAAAGTGTGTAAGTTATCTTTGTAACTTGCTAAAGTTACCTTGGGAACTTGTCAAAGTACTTTGTACTATACTTTTTACCTGTATTTTCTACTATACTTTTTACCTCTACTTTGTACCTTCACATCTTATATATACATTTAGTACACATACATATGTTAACATTAAAATATTGTCACATGAGGGAAAACATTTGTGGATTTCAAATTTCCAGCCAAGAAAGAAAGACTTATTGACTGGGAACTGTGTCAAAAGTAACTAGACAGTCCATGTCTAATGGCAACGCCACAGGGAGTGCCACTGATGAGAGCAGCAGCTGCTTAGATTAAAACATCCTTATTCTGGATAGCACTGAATGTATAAACTAGCAACAATGTTTTTGCTTATCCTTTCAAATGAGAAGGTATGTTTGAACCTGTGGAAGAAAAAGGAATTTTGACCTCATTGAGGATATACCTTGTATCTTTCATGTTTCATGGAGAATTCTTGTCTTAAAACTCCTTACTCCTCCTTTCCAAGAAGGAGAACACTATGTCTAAGACTGGCTGGCTACTGAGCAGTGGAAGTCCAACAGCTCCAGGAAACCTTACAGTACTGTATAAGATCTGGTTGGGATGTAGTTAATTTTCTTCATCGTGGCCTGTATGGTGTTATGCTTTGGGCTTGGGACTAAAACAGTGTTGTTAACTAACCAAAATCCTGTATATTTCTTAGCAGTGTTTGCATAGTGTCAAGGATTTCTCTTTTTCCCAGTCTGAACTACCTCAGAGACTATCTGTGAGTGGGAACAACGTTGGGAGTAGACACAGCCAACATAATTGATCCAGACTAACAGAACAGGTTTTCTCTGACGGATAACACTGTGTTCAGCAATGATATCTGAGAGGAAGGGAGTGTGGCCATGTGCTTCTCTGGTGCTGCTCCCCTCACCATCCCTTACCCATTGGGACAGACAGCAATGTAGTAGCCAAGGGCTGTCTGGAATATCCACCCAAAAGTCTTGCTGATATGCAAACAATTATGCAAATAAGCCAATAATTTTACTTTATAAATAGCGGACATACCAGGTCCCATTGAACCCTTCTCCAAGGCAGTGGACTGTACACCAAGATCTCCCTGCGAGTAGGGAAACCTTGCAAGATTAGTCCACATGACAGAGACTCCTTGCCACAGAGGTTCTCAGTAAGTGATAGCATGTTAAACTGAATTTTTAACTAAGTGGTATAATGGATTAATTGCACATATATAATCCATTAGACCTAAAACATTGATTAAATCTGGGATTAGGAAAGGATCCAACTGCACCCAGGCTTCTCACTGAGGAGGAGTTTAGAAAGCCAGGGAGTCCTTTCTGAATGTCCTGACTCAATGGAGAGTCTGACAGGTTTGTCTTACCCTTTTCTCTATGCAGTAAATAATTGAGGGTACCTTGAATCTTGTTAAATCCCTGCTACTTATACCCACTGAATCATTTTTTTCTTTATAGCAATAAATTATATTGTTACTTCCCTCTTGTGAGTGAAGTGTATGACTTCAGCAGCAGCAGAGAGTTTGGGAAGGTAGCCATTGCTCACAGAATCACTGGACTTTGGTCTGCTTCTGGGAGGTGGTGAGTGATTGCCCTTGAAAAATTTTTTTCTTCCTCATTCATTTACATAATAAACTGCCTTTTTTTTTGCCCTCTCTTTTGCACTTCCTATTCCCCCTGTCACATCAGAATGAACAAGTGGCTGCTGGTGTTTAGCTGCTGGCCAGGGTCAAACCACTACAAGGACTTAAATGTTCTTGTCTTGCACCTAATGACTAGAAGGACTGTTATATTTTTTTCTGATAAACCAATCAATCAGGAAAAAAAGTCTGGTAATGCAAATAACAAATAAACTTAGGATATTTAAATACCCAAACCAAAATCCCCTAACCCTTGCACTGGGAAAGGTTATATAGAAGATGTTGAGACCATATGGGGAAGTAAATGGCTATCTTGCATTAAAGAAGATGGATTTCAAGAAGAGAAATTGTTTTCATTGATGAAGTAACTGGGTTGGTCCCAGATACATTGCTTAATAAAACTGAAGCATGCTTTATTGACCTGCTGGATACCCCTGTGTTACAGTTTTCTAGGAGCTCCCCTTTTGCTTTAAGGAATTTTCCCCCATACATGTTATCAGAAGACGTTGATGGTCAGATACTTAAGAGAGACAAAAGACCTCAGACACTGGGGCAGGACACCTTTTTCTTTTACAAAAGACCTCAGCCACTAGGGTGGGACATCCTTTTGGGCACTCTGGGAGGTAGGGAGCTGCGGTCGGG
>NW_008679495.1:8813-30207 GCF_000695815.1 Acanthisitta chloris | reverse complement strand
AACAGCCCCAACTGTCTCAGCCTTTCTTCATAGAGAAGGTGCTCCAGTCCTCTTATCGGCTTCACGGCCCTCCTCTGGACTTGTTCCAGCCGTTCAGTATTCTTCCTATGTTGGGGCACCAGAACTATAAACAGTATTCCAAGTGGGGTCTCACAAGAGCAGAGGGGAAGAATCACCTCCTCTGACCTACTGGCCACAATCCTTTTGATGCTACCCAGGAATCGAATGGCTTTCTGGGCTGCAAGCACACACTGTTGGATCATGTTGACATGTTGGGTTTTTCATCAACCACCACTCCCAAATCCTTCTCCACTGGGGTACTCTCAGTTGCTTCTTCACCCAGGCTATAAGTGCCTGAGCTTGTTGTTACCCAGGTGAACTTCATGACATTAGCATCAGCTCATCTCTCAAGCCTGTCAGGATGTCTCTGGATGGCATCCCTTTCCTCCACCATGTCAACTGCACCACACAACTTGGTGTCATCAATGAACTTGCTGAAGGTCCACTCGATCACACTGTTCATGTTGTTGACAAAGGTGTTGAATGACATTGGCCTCAGCTAAAGGGGCACTGCTCATCATGGTCTTCCATATAGACAATGAGCCGTTGACCACAGCTCTCTGTGCAACCAGACAGCCGGCTCTTTATGCCCCAAGTGGTCCACCCATCAAAACCATATGTCTCTAATTTAGAGATAAAGATGCCATGCTGGAGGATGTCAAATCCTTTGCATAAGTCCCAGTAGATGATGTCAGTTGCTCTGCCCCTGTTCACCAATGCTGTTGTCTTGCAACCTAATTCCAGCCAGGACAGGGCTAAATTTTGCAGCAGCCAGGAAGGGCATGCCAAGACCCTGGGTTTGTTCTGTAACACCTCACACCTGTGGAGGGAATTGAGTGAGAAACTGTGTTCTGGCTCCCATTTGGCCAGTGTGCATTCAGGCAGCACTAGGTTCTGTGTGGTGAACAATTGTGTGTGAGTAATTTGCTCATCTTGTACGTCTGTTATTATTATCATTGTTGTTACTGTTCATTTTCTTACTTCATTGCTGTTTTTAGCAAATTGTTCTTAACTCAACTCACGATTTTTACATTTTGTGCCTCTAGTTCCCTCCATCCCATTGGAGGGGCATGGGCTGGGGAGTGAGCAAGCAGCGCATGGTCTAGGCTGTTTCAGTGGGAACAGTAGGTTGGGGAATAACATTCTCAAACCACAACACCTCGTCAGAGAAGGTTACTATGTTTGTCAGGCATGATTTACCATTTGCAAAGCCATGTTGTCTTCTGCCAATCACCTCTTAGTTTTCCATGTGCCTTATCATAGTTACCAGGACAATCTGCTTAATGAGATGAACATTGACATGAACACCATGAGATGAACTTTGAGGTACACTTGTAATAACATATCTGTCTGGATATTGCTGAAAACAATAGGCATGCATATTGTCAGAGACTGGAGGAAAAGTTGTCTGTCTCAAAACAACCAGTTGATAAAGAGGTGGAGGGAACAGGGCAAGCTCTGCATAAGTGGGTTGGTATGCTACTCCCCTCCACCCTGATACAAAGAATGTAAAATAGCAAAGCATCTTATAGCAAAGCCTTTCAGGGCAAAACATTTTATAACAAAAATATTTTATCAGGATGTTCTTTAGAATAGCTTATGCTAGCATATCTGTAAACCTAAGTTAGCATTCTTGTAGGATTGCTTAAGCTGCTAATGGGCATAAACAGTAAAATTCAAGGAGAACCAGAAGATAAAAGGATGACAAACTGGGTGGACAACAAGGTAAGCGGAAGATAAACGGGAAGATACTAGTTAAACTACTAGATAAACTGGAAGCTACTGAGAAGTATCACCTTAATGACTTGCTAATTGCCATGTTCAGTGCCTGGCTAAGGGCTTTGTTCTCTAAAGGTGTGCCAAGTTAAATTTTACACTATATTTGAATGCTGTGAAGTTTACTCATTTTCCTTTTGTCAAGTGTATTATTCCACAGGTGACTAAAAGTTCATAAGTAAAACTTATTTCTTGTTGAACCTCCTGAAAATTGCATTATTTCTCCTGTGCACTTACCAGAGTAATTCAGAATTACCTAACCCTAAACCTGCACAGCAGACCAGGGCATTACAGATATCCATACAAGAAAAGTGTCAGTTAGTACAGTATTGAAAACCTCTCTAATGATAGAGAATTACTATTGGAAGGCTAGGTAAACCTAAACCTATGATTAATAAAATAACTGAATAAGGAGCTGGGGTAGCGACTCATATTTGTACCTATAGTTGTAACTGTTGTAGCCACACTTTTAAGCATAGTTGTAGCTGTAAGTTTCTCCTCAAGGCCTGTCTGCTTCTTCTGCAAAACCCAAGCTCTCAGGAATTTGTAATGTCTGCGCAAGTGAAGATGTATTGCAACTCTCAGTGTCTCTATGAAGAAGATAAGCACAAGGCTGAAAGACTGATAAGATGTTCCTTCAAGGAACTGAGGCACCAACGCCAGTTAGAACTTGTTGAGGTATGGAACAATTACCAAAAGGGGTGCACATGCACCCAACCGGAGAGGCCATCCAGTGGACAAGTGGTGAAGACTATGGAACTACCACTGGGGGTCGCAGAGGATCCTCGATAACCACCACCTCAATTGCCTAAGCAGGTGCAAGGAGGGTGGGAATATTATAATGATTTCTAAGACATCATTATCGTATGTGCATGAGTTCCTGGAAATCTAATGAATATGCATGATTTGTGAAAGTGAAAACTGCCCCGTTTGGGTCCAGGGTGTGAGTGTTAGGTGCAATGATTCCCGCTACATGTGGCACTGTCATTAAAGGAATGCTTGCTTAACAGTATCACATTGCATTGATTTCTTTGAACCACTATTTAGCAAGCTTATGCCCAGCCTAACAGTGAGAACTACTGCATACAGTTAAAAATTCAAGGGAATCATTTCGGTTGGCAGACTGTAGGTATTAAAAAGCACCTAGGCTGTGACTCGAAGGTAGTGGTTCTATTCTTGCAAGAAAATTAAATGCACAATGATGACAATGAGAAAAAAATATTTGTTTCAGCAGTGATGAGAAACAGGACATATCAGAAACATGTCCTAATCAAAATCTTGAAGAAAACCTTCAATGAAACAGCAACGTGTGCAACAACTGTGCTGAGGGTGCAAATTATTGCCCTTCTTCTACCCAGAGATTAAATGCACAAAGAGCACTGAACATCAAGTTACCCAACATTGGACAAACGAGTAAAAATGACATTGCTAAGACATTGCTAAGTAATATCCAACCAAAATACAAGATGACAAAAGAACATTGCTTTTTGTTGCAAAGTATAGCATTGATATTAACATACTGGGTTCTTGAAACAGAATATAATCATAAAGGTTTTGGTGTTGACATTCAAATTGGAGTCTACAGAGCAGAATATGGAATAAAAATGCTAATCTGACCATTGATTTTCCATATTCTGACTAACAGAAATTTCTCCTATACACAATATTACTAAGCTATCTACAAGGTAAGAGAATCTATAGCAAACACAGCATGAAATCAGAAACATGAGACAGTCTGTGCAGTTTATAATGAACACTGAAAGTTGATGCAAGTTTCCAGAAAAGGAGCAGCAGTTGGATTTCCTATATTTTAGAAATAAATATGAGGAACAGAATAATAATTTACTTACAAAGTTTTCTTATAGGGTAAATAAATACTACAGTCATTTTACTTCAATATTCATAACAAAATGACTTTAAAAGAATGTCAGATTGGTTTTGTTAACTGTAACAGTACTCTTTATTAAATCTAATCAACACTTCTATTTGAATAGCATAATTTGAATAACAGTGGCAGAGTTTACCACACTTGGATTACATTAGTGTATTTTTCACAAAAAGCACACTGCACCTGCCAGGGATTGCCATGTTGTCTTTGCTCTTTATATTAAATTACATATTTTTCAAAGGGTTATTCAAGACCTAGCTCAGGGAATTAATCATCTTCAACTATACAGTGCCTGGCTGTTCTAATACATGTGTAAAGCCCCCATTCCCTCACTCCTGACATCATTAATTAATTTTTTTTTAAAAAAGGGCAACAGCAAAAACAAGTCTGAAAAAAACCAAACCCCAAACAGACAAAAAAAAAAAAGTGCACCAAAATACCCCCACCCATGAACAAACAACCAGTAACATTTTTCATGTGTAAGAAAACATCTAAAATCACTGAACCTAATTGTTGTCTTTATTAGGGGATTGGTTTGTTTATTTGTTTGGTCTCAGGCAATGACTGCTTTTCCTATCACTTATCAGAGTGGATTTGTGTCTTTATAAAACATGTTGTTAACTAAAGATAACTGCACATAATACAGTGGAAAACATATTATTCAGCTATATATATGGCACCTTCTGTCATGGGATTTTGCAGCTCCATGTGTTTAAAAATCTGGAATTTATTCTGCTGTAAAAAATTTTATTCAACTCAATCCTCTTGACCCATCATAAAAAACTGATGCTCAATGAGATACTGGATGAAATATTCTTTCTAGTCATACCACTATGTACTTAATTCACATGTTTGCTTCTCATTTCTGAATAATTATCTGCTCAACCTCTTTAAAGATAAATAAATTAATTGAACTCATACACTAATGGTGGTTACATATGAAGTAATTTCATACTGGTGTTTAATATGCATATGAATTGCACCAAATTAAAGTCAAAGACAAAATCAGAGATGCATAGATAAAAAGCTCTTGTTATAAGCTTTATTTCAGCTTTTAGAATCTTGAATTTCTGATCTGTAAGAACAGATAATGTGTGCATTCATCTTGCCTGGAAATTAAAAAAAATGCTGCATTTTAAATCTAAGATTGTATTCTTAATGATCATGTTTTTCTTGAGCATTTCTGCAAGGTTATCATAATGCTTTGGTCAAAGGTACAATCTTTTTTGTGATGATTTGTGTTGATCTTTTCAGTCATTTGAACTCTGTTCTGCACTAACAATCCACCAATAATTTTTAGGGTAAATTGAAGTGAATGTTTTTAGAAGGGAAATAATACACACATTACTAAAAATAAAAGATTCTTCACAATTTGCAGCTAATTTTTTCTAATTAGTACCAATTAATTATGTACTATGAAACAGAACATATTTTTCAGGAGAACATAGTATTTCACATGGATATTTTTTTAAAGTGCCTAATTTTCTCCTCTAGCCCTCAACTACACTTTTGCTGGGAACAGCTTTCCATCCTGATTGAGAAACAGTGTTGGATTTGACAGTGATGAAAAACATCATTTCTAAAACTGTGAAACATTCCCAGGCAATAGAAGCATATTATCAGAACAGATGAAATAACTAGTTTTTATGAAAATAAGTGTATGTTTTTAGATAAAATATTTTCTTCCCTAGCCTTGTTATATCTGATGCTTGAGAGGCATGGACAAATGGAGACATGACATAGGAGCATAAAGATGACTGGATACCATGATAACAGGGCTTATGGCAAGAGGCTGAAATAGTCTCCACTGTCTAATCTTATATCAGTGAAGTCTGAGGGAAGGTGTGATTACAGTCATCAGCTCCTAAATCTTCAGCTTATAAACTGAGCTGCCTCAGTCACCTGTCCCCAATGATCTCAGAGTGTGCAAACAAAGGCAATAAGCTTAAATCACACCAGGTGAAGTTAGAGGGGGTATACAAACAAAATTTTTTAGCATTAGGGTGAGTCAAGTACAGGAGATTTCACAGCCTGCCAGGCAAAGCTGTGCAACCTCATCCCTGGAAATGCTACATGCAACTCTACACAGCATTGTCATTGCTCATTGCTGATGAAAGTTGTATGAAATAGGTGATATCCGTTGTTTTTGTCAGGAGAACACATGAGAGCTTGATATTTATTTTTGGAACCTTGCCATTTGCTATTTTATCTTCTCCATATTAAAAAGAGACACATAATTATATATTACTGTAATGCTGAACTTAAAGTATGCATTACAATTGCATCTCTTGGACCCTGGGTTTTCACATAAGATAGGCTCTTGACTTGTCTGGTTTTACTATTTAAAATTAATTCTTTTGTCATTTTTGTTTGTATTCAGTCATAGTCTGTAAGATGTTTTCTAAATCATTTTCTCTGGCAAACTGGAGATAAACAGGCATTCCTTGTTTAACAGCTGTGTTACCTGGCAGTTGTTTGGAGTGGTATTATAGCCCATTATTAACTTAGTTCGTATTTTTAAAACCATCTGACATTGCGAATCAGAAGCGAGCTCTCATTATCAAAAATCTTGCTCATCAATTTCACAAGACTTATTTATAGATAGTTTATTTTTTTAAGCAAACATAATGTTGAAAATATTTAGGGTGTTTGTAATTATAGCATTTTTAATAGATTAAATTGTGGCATCTGTAATGGGTGAAACAGGAGCAGTGAATAAAAGAACATTTTTGAGAGCACAAAATATTTGTCAGAATGAATTGGAAGATTATGTATTAAAATATTAAATAAATACTTAACAAATACTTAGTATGCAGTGAACATTCATAGCCTGCTCTCCTTCTCTCTCTTAATAAGATTAGGGTATTTATCACCTTTTGGTAGGTCAATACCTCTATCAGTTCGAATATTGGATTGTAAGTTGAGAAAAAGAAATATTTATTTTTCTCTGATTTAGAGTGTCAGATGGTGGACCAGAAGTGTCCATTCTCAGATTTACCAGTTATAATCAAACACAAAGTGCTGGCCACAAACAGTGCAACATGAGTCCTCTGTGCCACTGATCACACCACTGTGCTGCTGGTTAGTGACAAGCTGAAAGTGTTGTTAGGGAAGGTCTAACAACACATGGATAAAGTCATGAGTCTATAACTATGTGCTTATAAATAACACACATCTGTAGTTTCCTTGTGTATGGGTCCATATGATATTCTTATATGTCCAAGACATTGCTTGTGTCTCCTGTCTTGCTTTATACGTATCGCTTCTCTCTTGCATCCTAGTTTTCCAACCTTGAATTCTGGGGTCCCTTCACATGATCTACTAATAAAATTCCAAACGTCCTTGAGTAAGCAGCCCTACTGCTGACTCAGCTCTCTCTCCCTTGACTTTATGAGAGACAAAATAACATTTGTGCTCTGACAGAGTAAGCATTTGCTTTGTCAGAAATCATATTTATGTGGGCACATCTCAGCATAATTTCATGATCTGCACCAAAATCTGATATTGTGACTTATTTGTTCTTCTATTAAGTGAATGATGAATTTATTTCAGTACACAGGTGTGGAACATCAGGTTCTTTAGGAATAACATATTGTTGTCCCATCCTAAGTTGGTGTCAGTCTGAGACCTTTTAGAGCATAAAATTACATTTAGGGGAAAGACTGGACTTCACAGATAGAACAGAAGACACTGAGAAACAGAAATTCTTCAAGACCCTCCCAAGAGTTCAGTACTATAAACACACAGAAGTTCTACAGTCTCTTTACTTTTGCCTGACCACCTCTCAGTACAGGATATAGAGGTAATGGAACTGGAAGAAGGGAGAAGGTGCTTGTTTATGAAGTTGTGATTAAAGCACACAGAACCATGTTTCATGCTCCAGTCTCAGCAGTGAACCTTTATAAAGCAAACAGTTGTATAAAATATAAGTAAATGGCATCAGATAATAGAATTATAGAATGGGTTAGGTTGGGAGGGACTTTAAAGATCTCCTAGTTCCAACACACCTGCCGTGGGCATGGACATGTTCCATTAGACCACATTCTACCCATTCAAATCAGCCTTGAACACTTGAGGGATAGGGCATCTACTTCTCTGGGTAATGTTCCAGTGCCTCACCACCTTTGCAGTAAATAATTTCTTCCTAGTATCTTATTTAAATTTGCTCTTTTTCAGTTTAGAAACATAACCCTTTGTCCTGTCACTACATGCCCATGTAAAAGATCTTCACATGTCATCTTAGAACACCAGCAAAGAAAGAAGAACTGGCTGGGGATGTGAAGGCTGGGAACAACCTTGGCTACAGTGACCATGAGATGGTGGAATTGAGGATCCCGTATGAAGATAGCAGGGCAATAATTATGAGTACAGTCCTGAACTTCAGAAGAGGTAACCGGCATCTTAAAGGACTTACTTGAATTAATCCCATGAGTTAGACATCTAGAAGACAGAGGAATTCAAGAGACTTAGTTAACAGTCAAGCATCACTTCCTCCAAACTTAATACTGCTGCACCTCTATCAGTAACAATTCAAACAATGGGGAATGAGTAAGGAGATTCTGGAAAAAAGAGAAGAAGGATGATTATGGATTGTGGAAAAAGGAACAGAAAGGAAGGAAGCATGGAAGGAACAAAGGAACTTTGCCAGAGTATGCAGGGATTAGACAAGGAAGGCTAAATTCCTTTTGGAATTAAATCTGGTAAGAGATGCCAAGAACAACAAGAAAGGCTTTTTCAAATGCATTAGTGGCAAGACTAGGGAAAATGTGGGCCTGCTGGTGAATGGGGTGAGTGCCCTGATGATGAAGGATACAGAGAAGGTGGAGTTACTGAATGCCTTCAGTGTTTCAGTCTTTACTGATCAGGTATCATCAATGCTTATAAATACCTTAAGGGCAGGTGTCAAGGGGATGGGGCCAGACTCTTTTCAGTGGTGCTCAGAAACAGGACAAGTGGTAAAGGGCACAAACTGAAACACAGAAATTCTATCTGAACCTGAGAAAGAACTTCTTTGCTTTGAGGATGACAAATCCCTAGAACAGGCTGCTCAGACAGGTTCTGGAATCTCCTTCTCTAAAGATATTCAAAACCTGGATCACCTGGGTATGATCCTGTGCAACCTGCTCTAGGTGAACCTACTCTAGTAGTGGGGTGTGGAGAACCAGACATAAGCATGTTCTGTCTCAAGTATTCTGACTGTGATGACAGGTAAGATGTGATTGGAAGAGAGATTCCTGTAGAGGTGGGGCAGCATTGTTGTGAGCCAACTTCCTGCTTTACCTTGAGACTCCTGTTCAGTCTGTCCCACTTGGAAGGAGAGCTTGGAGGACTCTAAGGGCTGCTGTGCACATGTGAACAGAACAGTGCAAAAAATCTAGTTTACATAAGAGCCTGCACCATGTCACCTATAAAAGGGAGTGGATCAGGGTCCCCTTGCTCTCTCCTTTTTCCTCTCTTTTTGCTGTCTTTGTCTTTCACTCTCACTATTTTCCCCAGCTCTGGATCATCCATGTTGCAGGACCAACATGGGATCTAAGGACAGATGATACTCTCTATTCTTTCTCCTTTATCTGTCTTTATTTCTCTTCTGCCTTGCTTTGCATGGGCTAAGCATTGGCAACTACACTTTCCCCCATACCTTGTACTGAAGATTGTGGTGGAAGTGGGCAACTTGTGGAATGTGCTGGGGCTTGTGAGCCAGCACCTTCAAGAGCTGATCTCTTAACTTCATCTCAAAATGTGTTATAAGTCAGATCAGAAAGAATCCAGTCAATGCCTTACTAAGTGCTTCAGTCAGTGCCGGGCTAAGTGGTTTGTTCTATTTAGATTTCTTAAAGTTCTGTAGGTTAACAATTGCCAAGTGCCTTAGTCTACCTGGATGATCCAAATTTAGCTAGTAAAAGTTATTTGTTATTGAACTTCCTGAGAAGTTTATGGTTTCTTCTGTGCACCATACAGAGTAATTCAAATTACCTTCCACTAATGTCCCAGAGCAGCACATTACAAGGGTGTGGACTAGCTGATCTCCAGGGGACCCTTCCAATTCCAACCTTAACCATTCTGTGGTTCTGTGATCATATAGTCTTTCAGATTCATTGAATATGGTTGCACATTACCCCTTTCAGTATGCTGTTCAATAGCCAAACTAATAATAAGCCAGTAAATGAAAGCCCAAATAGTCTGCATTACAAATCTGTGGCCTTGATGAGACTGTAAAGCCTGCAGATTTGTGTTAATCGTATACTGGTTTCAATGCAAATATGCATTTGGGCAGCTGCCCAAGCGTGGTGCTGCTGCAGCTTACCTTTCTGAGACAGTCTGAACATATTAGAGTACTCAGATCCAAATGCCTCATACTATCTAAATGAGTAAGTGGAGGTGTAGCTGATATGTTCTAAGGTTACAGATATCACACAAAGTTTTTCAAATGCTGGATTCATCTGTCAGGAACAGGATGGCCATCTTTTGCTTGGAATTTACATATAGTGTAATATCCTGGAGCCCATTAAGACATGTTCATCCTAGCTGATGATAGCACCATAGACAAGGTGCTACATCTCCAGGAGTCCCAAACAGCATAGACAGTTCGTTTCATAAACACAGAATTTACAGATAGAAAGGAGCACATGATATACCTGGTTAAGGGAACAGTGAGATAAAAAATAAGCATGTCTGGGGCCTTCTTACTTTCCTCTGCAACTCTGATTGGAAAGAATAAGATCAGATAGCACTTGGAATTTTTGCTACCTTATACTTCTGATTTACTTAGTGCAGCTTTTCCACAATTATTGCAAACTAAATCCTTATGAGCAAACTAAAACTATTAGAAGTAGCTCCCTATTGTTGCATTTCATCAATTAACAAAAATATTTTCTGGTTATACAATGTAGCCAGGGAAAAAGGTTTTATCACCAGATTCAATAAACAGCTAGACAGTGTGAGTTTTTGCCATTTTAGGCCCCATTTTTTCTTTAATGAAAAAATGTCTAATGCGCTAAAAATATCCTAAAGAACTTGCCAGTTAAAACTTAAATTTGCAAACAATCTGTGATTGATTGATTTTCATTTCATCATCTATTCTTCTATTTTGCCCCTACTATTCTTGCAAAAAAAGTCTTAGACTACTTTTTAAATTTATATTTTGCTTTAAAATTTAATTTTTACCAAATCTCCCTAAAGTTGTAAATCCAGTTACATACTATCTTATACTTCCATTATTGCTCTGAACCTTATTAGTTCCAATATTTCAAAAATTTCTTTTCAGTACTGTATAACCTAATGTTCATAATCAATATTATGGTTATTTTGTAAGTGAGATTTAACACCTTTCAATTTAGAATATAATTTTACAGCTATTCATTATAGTAATGAGTTTCTGTATAGAATCATAGAATCAACTGAGTTGGAAAAGGCCTCAAAGATCATCCAGTCCAACCCTATGTTCATGAATAGTTTGTTACTTTTTGTCATTTGCATATTCTTGGCCTTGTTTTATAGTCCTTCATGCTGTTATTCTAGTACCATCAGCATTTTAGCCTTCACTGAAACTCAATATTAAATTTTTCAAATTTTTCTCTTTCATTCTTAATTTTCATAATAAATTTCACTCTTTAAATAAGTTCTTCTACTCTTGAATTTTTGATGAATATATTAATTACTTCAGACCTTACTTCAAACCAACATCTAACAGTTCATCTGAAATTTACCTTAACACCCAATCAACATTTCCAAGTCCCCAGGTTTCCTATGGAATTTTATAAACTAGCAAAGTTTGTAAAATCTTTGAAAGCATTTGTTTTCTAGCAAAATTTGCTAGGATATTGTACAACCATGGGATACTAAAAATCTGCTGACACTGAAGTCTTCTGTGATCTCTCATTTTTTACTAAAATTTGTATTTTGTCTGTAGACAAAATTTTTTCCATCCATGAAGAAAGAAGGTCAATATTATTTTTTTCTCCTTTAGAAAGGATGCAAAAATTCTGCTTCATTCGGCAATATTTTCCCAGGAACTCTTCTTTTTATTCATATGCTTTGCCCTGATGCTAGACTTTAAAATCCAATTAGCTAGAGAAATATATGATCAACAACAGGTTTATTTTAGACAACCAGGTAGTGTAAATAAAAATAATTCTAACAGCCATCACTTGCAGCACAGAACTCTCAGGAAGAAAACACAGACTTATGCAACTCACAAGTCTGTGAGATCTGTTGAGTCCTTTATGTCATGAGAGCAAAAAATTAGTGCATTATAAACCATTTAAACTACAAAGATGAAAGTGCACCACAAATTGATGTCATAGTTAAAATACATTTCTTTAACTGGTAGGAAAGTACAAAAAAAGATACAGAAGATGCAGAAGAACCTCAGTGCTTGAAAAGGATGGTAAAATTTGTATGAGAAATTACAGAGGAGTGTTGGAGTCCCGTAAATATTTAACACACTCTGATTCATTACTCATCTCCAAAAGTAGCAGCTTGACCAGATCTTCACTCCCACCTCAGCCCCATTACTTTCCAGTTTTTACCTCATACTATTTTTCCAATGGCATATTTTCTTATCCTTTATCTTCTGCACTTCAGATTTTATCTCCAACACTCCATATTTCGAACTGATGGAGAGTGCAGGTACACTGAGTGAAATTGCATCCAGGTTTTCAATTTCTTTCCTATAGAAGCCTAAATTTTCACAAAAAAGGTGTCACAAAGTTTATTTTCTTGCGCTGATGCTGGGCTACATGCGTACCACATTTATAGATGAGTTTATAAGCCCAACTGGCAACTAAGCACCATACAGCTGCTCACTCACTCCTCCACCAATGAGATCAGGAAGGGAATTGGAAGGGCTAGAAAACTCATGGGTTGAGATAAAGGCAGTTTCACAGGGAAAGCAAAAGCTGCACACACACGAGCAAAGCAAAACAAGGAATTAATTCACTGCTTCCTGTGGGTAGGTAGGTGTTCAGCTATCTCCAGGAGAGCAGGTCCTCATCACAAGTAACAGTTACTTGGGAAGACAAATTCCATCACTCCAAACATTACCCCCTTCCTCTCATCCTTCCACTTTATATACTGAGCACAATGTGATATGTTATGGAATATCCCTTTGGTCAGTTTGGGTCACCTGTCCCGACAGTATGGCAGTACAAAAACCAGAAAAGGCCTTGGCTCTGTGTAAGCACTGCTCAGCAATAGCAAAAGCATCTCTATATTATCAACACTCTGTTCAACACAAATCCAAAGCACATCTCTATATTAGCCATTGTGAAGAAAATTCGTTCTTCCTCAGCCAAAACCAGCACATGGGCGAAGTTTGAAATTTTAAACCTTATCTGTTCTAATGATCTGAAATTAAAAGTCACTGTCCCTGCTTTTTACTAATCAGGAAAAAAATGCAGAAATATATAAATCCACATATGCTGAAGCTAAGTACAAACTGAACTGTGTTTTCTGTTTGAATGCTGTAATGTAGATGAAGACTGGTAATAATCTTCAGAGATTCAGCTCTAGAAGAGACTCTAAGACACGCTGGTAATGCAAATGAAAAGAGGTTTGATCATATTAATCTAACCACAAATGAAAGAGCTACCATAGTGACAAATGTTTTTGTTGAGAAACCAACCGTGATTGGAATTAAAAGGTTGTTGAAGTCAGGACAAACCTATACAGGCAGAGTTCTCAAGAAGGCTTTCAGATTTCCTAACTGTCCTGCACAGTAACTGGATGCAGCTTCTTCTCTAAATTATTCTTTTTTTTATGAATATGATAACGTTCTGTACAACTCCTCTTAAAATGATTTTCTTTGCTTATTACACTTGATAATTGTATCATAACACTTTCCAATGGTGATTATGTGCACTTTCCCCCCAGATGTCAACTGTAACATAAGTCCAAATATAAGATTATTCTGAAAATCTCTGAAAATATTGAATGTATATAATTGTAAAAGCTAGTCAAGCATAAAGAGAAGAGTTGAATATTGAAAATTAGTTTAATTTGACCTTTAATACTTGTGTTGTCCAATAAGATTGATAGGTATTAAGGCATGTCTTTAGTAACATATGTTTATGCAGCTCAGGTGCATATAGCATTGCCAACATATGTTGGTTTAACATAGTACAAATAAACACATGCTTTATTATCAACATACTTGAAAGAAGTCTGTCTGTACAGGGCTACACTTACTGCCTCCAGGATAGATATAAGGGACATCTTGATCTTCCATAACTGCTAATATCCTGAGAAAACACCTTGCTGAAGGAAGACCTAGGAGTGGCATTTGGAAACTAAGCACAGTCAGTTCTATGCTTACATTAATGCAAATTCAAGCTCTATAAATGTCTATATAAATAGTCCATTTGGGAATCTGCATGTACACAAATTTGATTAAAGGCCAATGCAAGTTCACATATATGAAAATATTCAAAAGTTGTTACAGCACAGTTAATATTTTCTAAGTTGATTTGTTAACAAACAGGACATGTTATGAGATTGCCATCCATGTGCTCATGGAAGAAGGATCTATTATAGGAATATATCTGTGGATTTGAACAGTCTCTTTAGGGCATTAGTTGCTAAATTATTGTTTAAAACCTCACAGCTACCCAGAATACACAGATAACCAGCGCCCTGTTTAGTGTTCTGGTAACAATTGCAGTAATAACAGGTATTGCTAAGGTAACAACACTGCTAGAATTAAGACACAGTATGACATCTCATGTGTAGGAACATAGTTAATTCTGAACATTTCACCTACGTGAGATACAGACAGAGCATCAGATACAGCTAAACTAAACCCATGAATGACCAAGAAAATAATGACTCTTTCTGACAGAATAGCACAGAACTTCTTGACAGAACACCCAGGAGCCCAGGAGTTTATAGGGGTAGACGCAAAATTTCAAGCTAATCCGGAACACTTAAAGTGGTGTGGGGAGTTCGATTCTATCCCCTGGCTACTGGTGTCCTTCCCATCAAATCAAACTTATTAGGATGGTGGGATGAAACAGGCCCAGACCCAAGTCCTTACCTCACTCTAGGCACAGAAATATAATGCAGACAAAGTACACACCTGAAGAATGAGTTGAGAACTACTGCTAGGCACTGCAGATTGAACTTAGATTGCACTGCATTGGAGATTTTAGCTTCTTCAGTAGTTTCAAAAGGAACATTTATCAAGGTTAAAGAAGAAGAGATTAGGTGAACCTAGGGTTTTCAAGCACTGAAAAAAATGAAGGGAAAAGGTAAAGGTATAATTAATCTGCAGAGAAAAATCAATAAAAGTACTGAACTATTATTTATGTTGAGGGGAGTAATAAACAAATACTTTCAGCTTCCATAAAAAAGAAAATATTCCAGACAAACCACAAGACCTATGGATATTTTAAGGAAAATGAACAGACGCAGTGACATTCTATTTATCATTTGCTTCCTTGAAACTTTTAAAATTCAAATACTCTAAGTTTTCTGAACTACCATGGAAAGACCTCCTTTCCAACATGCTTGGAATATTGCAGATACGTGCATATTTTGCAAGAATGATAGTAACAAGTTCTTTAACCATTTTTGCCATGATTTGAAAACACTGAACGGTGGGAGTTTTTAGATCTAGTACCAAGGATGACATTGTACAGCAGCTTGCATGAAACAAAAAGAGAAACAGAAAATCAAATAGTGGCACTATTCACTGAAGAAATGCTAGATGAGTGGGGAAACAGAAGACATGAAAAGCATGTACATAAATAATTTAGATGTCAAAGTGTAGGACACATTATGGATGAGGGGCAACTCTTCAATACCAATCTTCATCCTCAAAATTATTTTTCTTTATGGTAAAAATCATCCCCTAGCACTGTGCAAATAATGGAAGAAAAGAAAAGAAAAGAAAAGAAAAGAAAAGAAAAGAAAAGAAAAGAAAAGAAAAGAAAAGAAAAGAAAAGAAAAGAAAAGAAAAGAAAAGAAAAGAAAAGAAGAAAAAAGAAAAGAGAGTGTTTGATTAAGTTATTCATAAAATAAGGGGCATTTGCAGTAGTCAGTGCAACATAGAAGAAGGACTTACTCCAAATATTATATTTGAAACTGATTTACGTCTGATTTAATAAATGTACTTCCTGGAATCACACCTTCTCTCCTGAAACTTCTTCTCCTACGCATTGAAATTCAGCTCAGAGATATCTAAAGGTTAACAGTTTCCGTAACACCCAAAATGGCCATTCTAGAGGAAAACTCTGGAGGCTTGGAGGTTTTTATAACATATCCCAGCTATAGTTAGCAGTTCATAGCTTGATCATAGCCCATGAGCTTGAACTGGTTTTACAGTAAGCTCACCATGAAGTTTCTTTGTCCATGTCTGAAAATAAATGATTTCCCACAGAGCATAATTTTGAACACATTGAGTTTCTAAGGTTTTAGTGAGGTTTGTTTCATGTATATCTTAATATTCAAAATCTGTTTCTTAACCAGGGGGCATATCATGATTTACCAAGGCAGAAAAGATTATTTAAATGTGCTGTTCACATCTTAGGGGCTGTAAAAATCGATTTGGGGTCAAAATTAGGAGTTAGCCCAACATAACAGCTCTGTACACCTCCACGCAGCTATCTTTACATACATTTAAGCTACATTATTCCTCTTATATTTTCACTTTATTATTAGCTTCAGGAATAAACACATAATGGATTCTGCCTTGTTCTCATGAACAAAAAGCAATAAAATATCAATGAAAACAGAAACACAAAGCTGATATCAACCAGTAAAAAATGTCTAGCAGGGGTCATCTTACCAAAATTTATAAACCTATCACACCTTATGTATTCATCCTTCTGTCAAATATTAATGGGGTGATAATACGTACTTAATAGAGAAATTTGCAGAGACTTCAGGGTACTTTACAACATTTAGATCTATTTCTTTTATCTATTTCTTCTATATCTGTAAAAAAATTGCCACCCAAAAATGATATTTTGGTATTTTGGTGATACTAGCAGAGAAATAACAAAATTATCTTATAAGAAGAAAGTGATTAGGATTGATTTTTCAAACACACCCTCCACCCCAAAAAACCCAACCAACCAAGCAAAAAAACCCAACCAAACAAAACATAAACTGATCAAAACCCAAATCAAACCAATTTTTTTTCTTCTTTTCCTTTTTTCACAGTAGAATACCTGAACTTTATATAGCATTTCAGCCTAGTGTTGATGCACAAGGTCTGACATACTTGACAAGTGGCATATTGGCAAGGTTTACAGAGCTTGAATGATATGCCATGGCTAATCTTCAAATAATATTAAATGTGAACTTATTTTTTCCCACCTCCCTTTCTATGAAATGTTGCCTGAATTCTAATAATTATCTGGAAAGGGACAGCCCCACTGGTATTTGAAAACCCTCTAACATACCTTTAAGTATATTTTCTGAACTAGAAAGGTATTCCTTCTTTTAATCTGAAGAGGTATATAACATAAGAAAACTATATCATTCAAGGAATAGGCAATAAATCTCATTGGCACAGCCTTCACCATAATTTAGCTAAGTCAGTGTCATTTAACATAATAAGACTGATTAAAAGAAAACTGAGATGAAATAAAAGGAAAGTATGTGCTAGTTTAACTGCAAAGTAAGCACAATTGTAAATGAAACAGTATTTAAAATAAAGAAATCTTAAAGTCCTAGCTACAGCCTTGTAAAAAAACTCACGCTATTTTATATCTCAGATATTTGATTCTCACACTTTTGTTTGCCACCTATGTCCAATTTGCCAATAGAAATAAAACTGGATATAGTCAATTAATTAAATGTAAAGAGTAGAAAGCATAACTCTACACTATGTGATTTTCATCAAAGCTGTTCTAATTTCTGGCAGTGGGAACCCTGAGTTCTCATTTATGCCAGACACTACATTATGTATTTAATGCAGAGAAACTTCAATTTTAAAGCAACTTTCAGAATAACTTACAAGAACAGGTAAATGAGAGACATGGATGCCTTTCCTAATTTCTAAGTGTCTATTTTCATCTAGAAATGTAAGTGTGAACAGAGTGGAAATGATCCAAAATAGGTTCTTTGGCTGTACAAGAATGTAAGTCTAGCAAGGACTATTTTTTCTCTAACAGATGAAGAGAGTCATATTTTTCCAGGTGAGCTGGTGTCTAGGAGAGAGGAAGGAAAGATGGAAAGTCTTTGCCAGAGTTGAACAGAATGCTAAGAAAACTTTCAGTAAGGTCACATGCCTTCAACAAGTCCCTATGCTAAATTTCTTCTTCAATGTATTAGGTTTCATAGCAAGCTTGAAGAAATAAATGTGAAAATTTGCTTTCACACATTGTCTTCAAATGTGTTTGGCCAACTACACAAAGAGAAAATTTGTAATTGTTCCAAATTAGGAATAGATTTTTTTTAATCAACCTTAAGCAAAAGTATCACCCAATGAAACAGCAGTATGGGCATAGAAAGGAATGCATTTGATTAATTTGACATGTCACTGCCATTGGAAAGTGCAACATGAAGTCCTTGCTCAAAAAAGTGTGATTCGTGAAATTAACTTAGTGATTCCTGAAAGATTCTGCTAACTTTGAACACTTTATTTAACTCCCACAGAGCTGAACTTACCTAAAACAAGAACAAATGATCTAATGGATTTAAACTGACCTAGAAAAGGTCAAGATTACACTAGGAAATACTCTTCAGTGGTAAGAATATTGAAGAACTGTTACATACTTCTGCTTTCAATAAGAATTGATAGAGTAATTTCATCCAAAGTTGATATTTAAGCTGATATTTTTTGTTTAATGAAAAAATGTTGTCAGTTGTACTTGCTAGAAAAACAAAGGTCACTCAGAATATGGAAAAGAAAGAAGGAAACACACATGGAAGAATGGAATCTGTAAAAAGGAGCTATTGGAATGGTACTAGAAAAGGCAGCAGGAAAGGGAAGAAAATGTGTTTAGTGAAAATGTGAATCTCAGTGTCTAGTCAGTACCCATGTTTGTTGCCTAAAGGGGTGTTTTTATGCATTATCAAAGAGTTGGATTACAGAATGGAGACTCCTAGTGGTCCAGAGAGTAGGTAAAGCTCATTCACTCTATTACATGCCTCCGTTCTGGCACGCCAATATGCCTCAGACCTGATAAGTTCAGAAATGTGGTTGCCTTGTCCCCTTCAGACTTTGTCTCTTTGTTATAGCTGTCAACAAGTTTGACAGATATGAAGTCTTCTCTTGTCCATTTGGAGCTATTTATAAGAACAAGAGCATCACACTGTAAATATTCCTGATTAAAAGTAGCATCAACAGTTCTATCCCTTGTAGTGGAACTTTTTTTCTGACATATACATACCCTCAGAGAGGTACCTGGAGAAAAATTGTGCTACAAATCTCTCATGTATTCTGTAGGCCGATCGATGACTTCAAGATATTTTCTGTGCTTGTGAGTCCCCCTCAAAGTTGTAAAATACATGGGTTTTTTTATAGCCCAAATATATTACATTAACCCCGATGAAGGTCTTCAACTTGAAACTGAACTGTGTGACAATATGAAAGACTATGAGCCTGAAGTAGCCTGAAAAATGAACACTGTGGTTATTGTGAGAATTAATAGTATTCTTTTCAGGTAGTTCAGTGTCCTTTGGATCAGGGCCCAGAAGCGCATTATATTATGATACTGATTCAAGAAAACATGTAAATATTTGATTAACATTAATACCATTAACAAAATGCATCTCCTGAATATGGCTTTTGAATGACGCTTTGAACACGCTATAGTGTGTGTATTATGCTTATATACTCTGATTCAATAAAACATTGATTCCAGTCTGATTGTTCTACTTCAAGTGAAATGCGACTCTTTTTTTAATGGAACAATGTTCTGTTAAAAATAAACACAAGAAGGAACAGAAATCATACAGTTAGCAAAAGTTCATTTAGTTGGCACACTTAAAATTCACTGCAAGATATTGTAGAGAAACCCAGAGGCTGAAACCAGGCTATACTATTTATACAAATATAAACATAGTGCGTTCACTTTTATTTCATTTAGGTCTTACCAAATACCTACATTTGAAAAGCTGTCTCTGGATCTCTCTGTAGACAGAGTGTGTCTGAAATGTAAAAGGTTGCCACTTGTCATAAATTCACTGGTCTCAGCAAAAGCATGTGCATGGACAAGGAGACAGGTGGTGTCATGCAATGGTTGGCTCAGCAACTGTTCATCTTCTTCAGCTGTCAGCAGAGCCTTTCCATACCTGTAAGCTCAGCGCTGCATCCCACCAGTATTAGCAGGCTTCAAGCACTTTCCCAGTCCTGCCACAGATGTGGCAATAGCTCCTCCTAAGAACAGACCACAGTATTATGAAGTGACTTAGACACCAAGGGGCAGAAAAAGAAACAGTAAGAACCACACACATATATGTTTTCCTTCTTAAATCATTCAGAAACATGTGGGACACAACTTCAACAGTATTGTCTATCTCATTTGTATGTTAATAACAGAGATTCAGGCCATGTTTGAGCCTACTTTTCCCAGAGTCACTGCATCCTAAATTTCAAATCTTTCACTTTGATTCGGAATTCAGATCCAGGTTTTTCTTGGGAAGGGAGTGTCCTCTTTGCCAGCTTGGTATGTGACACAGAGGCAGAGTGAGGGATGTAAAAAGAGAATTTTAGAAATAAACATGAGGAATTTCCTCTTTCTTTCAGTAAGTGGAATATTTCTCTGATAATGTGTTTCCTATAGACACAGATTTAAGCTTGTGTATGCCAAGAACCACTACAAATTACAATATATTTGTATCTCTATGCTGGGAGCGTCAGACCACAGGGAAAAATACTCTTTTATATCCACAGTACATGAAGTGAAAATGACTCACATATAATATAGTATAGAATATAGAACAAGAAACTGTAATATTTTTAAAAAATAAGGATGCTTTTCTTGTTGAATTTTGACACAGTTCTTTCATGTTAATCCATGTGTTCAATTGTGCTCTTCCCAGTCACTTTTATATTTTAAAAGAACTCCAGTAAGTTGAATTCTCCCACTAGTATAGTGTAACTTCGAATCTTTGTTTAGAAATCTTCTATTGACAATCTATGCATGATTCCAACAGATACCTGCTCAATGCAGTGTAAAAGGCAAGTAACAATACCTGGAGAATTGCTTCCTCAGATTTCTATTCGCTCGGTTTAAACACACTGAGGCTGATAGACAGTTATTGAAATCAACTCTGTAACATCATAATGCCATAGAAACAGCGGTGAGATCATACTTTGCAAACAAAATTGGCAACTAGATGAGACTCACTGTCAGTGATCATGCCACTCCTACAAAAGTGGTTTGAGAAACATCATGAGATGACAACATGATAAGCAACACAGATCAAAGAAACTGGATCAGTGTAGCAAATTCAGTAACTGGCACTTAAGAATTCACTGAACTTTTTCATCACAGTGAGGGAAAAAAAGGATCACTTCTCTTTCTCTGAACACAATTTTGGTGATTTTGGCTTTTAGTGTGCCTTTTTAACAATATTGTCAAAAGACATCAGTCAAATTATTTCAAACCTATTAAAACAAAGTAACTGTCTTATTGATTAGGACCATATAATACAGTAAGCTGAAAATCAGGAAGGAGTATATCTGAATATACGTTGAGATTTCATCCATCTGTCAGCTTT
>NW_008679495.1:0-8776 GCF_000695815.1 Acanthisitta chloris | reverse complement strand
TGCACCTACAAATGCTATCTATCACTCTCAAACTATCATATTATTACTTGTACTATTTATAAATACACAGCTAAGTTTCACCTCTGATTACTATTTTCCATACAGATGTAGAATGCTGCAGGATAAAATGCATCGATTACTTGTTATTGAATTGATTAGTAGTAAAAATTAACCTCAAACAAACCCTTGCCTGAAGTATCTGCATAAAAAATCCTAAATGGATCTGTGTCTTTAAATAGTTCTATATTTGTACCAATAATGGTGATAGCAATTGTGAGGACTTCCAGAAGAGCAGTTATCTGAATGCAATAGGAAAAAGCTAGTACAAAGGAATTAACTAAAAAAAAAACCACCCTAATTGTAGATGTGAATCTGTCCAGGACTCATGCAAATATCAAAAAGGAACATTGTTCTAATTTCACACACTGCCATAATCCTCTCTCTTATTTAACTGGGAAATATGAAAAGGCCATCAGCAGACTATTTTCACCACTTTATCAAAAAAGCTGAACAGTACAATTAAGTAAGACACAATGTATGCCCTATCCTACCATAACAGGAAAATATGAGGTGAGTATTAAATTTAGAAAAAATCCCCAATAATAGCCATTCTGCTCTAAGCCCTTCCTTCCATTTCATGCAAAATATCCAATTCTGCTGTCGCCGTAAGCCTTGACTATATTGTGCTTAATATACCTGTTCCCATCATGATGCATGTGTGATACTTGCTAAGCGTCATTTGGTTTCATCAAGTGCAGTAATACACACACTGTACATCAACACATTAGATTGCTTTCTCTGCACTTTATTTTTCCTTTCCTTCATTTCTGTTAAAAATTTATTATTTAAGTTGATTTTGTACTGCTCTTGCAAATTCATTGCTCATCCTTCTTATTTATTGAGCTGAATTACAATTTATTTTTATGGCTAAAGTTTCTTTCAGAGTTCATGTTAATGTTATTTTGTTTAAATTTCATGTTAATTTCTTCAAACATATTATTATATGTTATCTAAAAAAAGTTGATAGTTATTGACATAGGTAGAAATAGCGTTCATGATGTAGGAGGTCAGACAGGACTATTTCAGAATTGCATATTGGACACTAAATTACTAGCAAAGAAGACAAATGAGGAAAAAGAAAATAATAAAAGTATTGAAAAGTAATTCCCCAAATAATTTCCCTCTTTTACAATGATGTATAGTATTAAATGGGATATGCAACGATCCTTTTTAGCTGACATTTGACCTTCAAGCACGCTGTGTTTTGTGGATAGGCAGACAAGATTGCTAAGTTATGAAGACAGGTACAAGATTTTAATGCAATTAGATAGGAAAAAAGTGTGTACTCTCACTTCTGAAAATCAGACTTACATTTAATATAGTTGTCCATTTTAGTTGATGTAATATCCCTAACCTTTAACTACAGTGTGTGTGCACCCACTCACTTGAGTAAGATGTTCAGAAATAAGAAAAAAAACAAAGAAAGGTAATAGAGTATAAGAAAGAATAGTTTTCATTCTTCATGTTATTTAATCAATAACATTATCCTTCTGTTGTTGAATCAGATAGAATTTGAGTATATGCCAGTTCTTTCTCCTCTTCATGCTTACTTGGTAAACTGCAGACAGGTAAATTGTCAGCTTCTCTTGTGATGTGTTCATTCTTTGAAATATATTAATAGTTGTCCTAATGAGAAGTATGGCTGCTAGACATATGACAAATCTTGGCTCGAAGCTGCAACACTGTTACTGATTTGCTAGATTAACATCTCAAGAGGGAAAGAAAGTTGAACATAAATGAAAAAGAGCCCCAGGAGTAATGCCCAGAAAATCTTCTTTACACAGTTTTACAACTACAGTCCTACTAGATATTTCTTTAGTCTATCCCCTGTGCAGCTTTCCACTGTTATTACTAATGTGTCTGATATTACCAATATTGTATGTTGATGTTAATAATATATTTGCAAGCAAATACTTTGTCTTTACACAGTTGGATAAGTTTTAATAGTCTTCATACGCTCACTTGCCATGCCTGAAAAACGGATGGATTATAGAGGTTTAATTCAGAAAGCTGCAGTGGGTTTTGCCTGTGCACCTAGCCCTACGCTAATCTTGGAGCTTCACAGTTTTATGAATTCTACTTACTATTGTCATTAGTCTTCCTTGGTGCTTCTGGCTAGTGCCATCACAGCATGGCACAGCTCCACACTTACATTTTCCGTTAGTCAGTTCAGAAATAATATAAATGTAAAGGTACAGAGGCAAGTAAATGGAGTGACTGGTGATGTGGAAAAACTTGCATCAGAAGAGGAATTAAACAAGGGAAATTCATCTCTGCCTTGGTCTTTTATGGACCATCTTAAATTTCACCAAAAATTATACCATCTACACTCTCATGCTTAAAATTATCTGAGCACAATATCTTATGTTCACATTAAGTGTACTACATATTTTGAGTACATTTATGAAAATAAGAGCTAAAAATCAAGAAGTAGAAAAAGTCTAGAGAACTGCTGTGGGTTGATAGTGAGTAATAACATACAGAAAGTATCTAGAAGCAAAAATAGCAGTGTTTGTGGAGTGTCTCCTGTAAAACTGCTCTGTACCCATCTTTGAGTCATGGCAGTTGAGAGAAAGAGAAGTCACTCAGAAAATTCTTAACAGTTAAAATAAATAAAAAGACACCTTTCCCCCATCATTATCATCTGAACATAGTATTATTTATATCTCAGTCAGATCCACCCAAAAGTAGCTGACGTGACCTTTATGGAAAACACCTTTCATTTCTAAGTCTATAGCATCAATTGAAAAAAAATAAACACATGAAGAACAGGAAATTACAGAATCATCAAAGATAATGCCATATCTACTGCAATGTGGAAGTACAAGTGAATTGCTCAATATATAAGAATACTTGTTTTAATACATTAATACTAGTTTTGTCATACAGCTCTAGCGAATATATTAATATAACTGCTTCAAAGGATGCTCTTCCACATTTTCTTACACAGGTCAAACTGCCTTTCAGCCATTGAAGTGTACATTTGGGGTATAGGAAGAGGTGGTGGTGAAAATGAGTAAGTATTTCTCTCAAAATTACTCATATATGGAAAATTATAGCATGATATATATAGTTAAACATAGAATTTTAACACAGTTGCACAGATGCCTAATATTAGGATGAAAAAAAGTTGCAGCTGAGACAATCTAGGCTCTTGCTGTGACCAAAAGAGAGACATAGTTCCCTCTTCTCTCCTAGCCTATGCCCTCCTCATTCCTTCTGCTTCTTTATTTAGCTTTGGCTTTCTTCCAGACTTCTCTCAGAATATTAAATTCAACTCCTGACACACACTCTTAAAAAGTCTGCTCACTGATTTTTAGTTTGGTTTTCTTCAGATTCAGCAGTAGAATTGTTTAAAAGCAAGATCTATGAGCTGCCAGGGCCAGTTTGAAAATGAAATACAAAGCCAGGACATCTCTCCATGAAGCTAGAGCAGGTTCTTCTTATTTCATCAGTGGGAAAACATTGATCTGGGTAAAGTCATTGTTGCATAAACTTACAGTCTTCTAGATAAAAAACCCGAATCATTATTGGATCTGAAGGAAGTCAGTCTAACATCACTTAAATGCTATCATCTATATTGTGCAGTAGGAGAAGCTAAAGTGTGGAAAGTAAAACCTGTCTAGAGTCACATGAAAAGAATCTTTTACAATTATGGAGTGAGTAGAGTTTTCCAGGCTTTTCAGTCTTTTGACTTAATTAGAAGAATATCTTTTATTATCTGTTAGGGGATGAATCCCATGTAGTTGTTTGTGTTCTATATGAAAATTAATACTACTGAAAAGTGGATTCCGTGCCGCATGTGCAAGTGAATGGTGATGGTTACTAAAGTATACTGATTACCTACCTGCATTTACAAGGTCTAACAAATTTGGACACACAAGATCTTTCCATCAGTGTCTACAAAATTCATTATGTCACTTAATTTTTACTCTTCATACAAAGTCTATATTAGCATAATTCCACTTAGGGGACTAAATAGGATCTTTAATGTTATGCATCAATTCCTGTATTTTGTCCAGGCTTGAGTCTTTCTGAATATAAAGCATGATATTCAGATGTACAAACAATGCCAGGATTATCACAATTTATTGTACAGCTCTACTTCAGAATTTAGTAATACTATTGATGAAATAAAACAGCAAATGCAGCAAAAAAAACAGAAGACATTACAGTCACTATGATACTTCTTCCGGATTTGAGTTTGTTGCTTTTTGTTTGGTTCTTGTTTGTTTTGAGAAAGGGATGGTGCATGTTCTCATGCATATATTAAAACAGAAATACATTTTCAAGATTATTTTCTTGTCTGAGGAACCAGTAGGAGTCTTACTATTGACTTAGGTGGACTTGGTCAGACTACAATGGCTTTGCAGGGGCACATAAGAGAACTCAGTTAATCACTATTCTAAACACAGTAACAAAGTGTCATATGAACTTGTCAAAAAAACAAAAATCATAGATATTTTAGAGGACAGTTCAAGGTGCAGAGTACAAAAAATCAAAATTATAAGAATAACTTGCAGTCTATCAAGAATACCTTTTGCATTTGGATATTTTCCTAAATCAGTCTTGATACTGACACATGGTTTATATAGCACTCGCCAAGGTAGTTCTTTATGTTCCTGATATTACTATGCAGTCCAACAACACTGAGGAGTCCTGAGGATAGGCACCATTCATGAGCTTACAGTTTGAAATAGCTCAGAATACAGAGTAGGAATAAAACCATGAAGTGAACTGAAATAAATTGCTTATAATAATTCAGAAAGTCAGTAGTAGGAATGGGACTTAGATTAGAAGCCATTGTTCCCAATCTAATGGAATCCATATCTTCTTCTGTGGATTCCACTGATGTCCTATGCCAGAAAGACCTCCTTTCTCCAGATAGGTCTGGAACAGGAGGCACCCAAAGGGTATGATAGGCTCTTGGGGAATGGATTATAATGGGTTTGCACCTTTCTGCCTTCAATACAGGCTCACATGGTGTTTGAATAATCATTTGTAAACTTTGCACCCTCTTACTGAAATATTCCATGAAGACCAATTCTCTGACAATTTGCCTTCTCCATACAGACACTAGAAGAGCTAGGGTGATACCTTAAAGCCAACTAAACGTTGTCAGGGCACTTGCAACTGTAGATGCTATTCACTGTGTGCAGCTGTAGCATCATTCTATGCCTTAAATGGCATCTCCTTCAAGCAAACGTACATAGGTATCCAGCTCCCGTATGTGTTATTTTTTCCTTGGGCCAAGGCCAGGATTGAAATTATTAATGGAATTAGAAATAAAACAAAAAAATCCAGCAGCACTTTTGCAGGAAGCAGTCTCCCCAGCCCCACAGCCAACAGAGGCATATTCTTCTAAAGCAGTGCTCTTTCATCTCCACATAGTGATAAGGCACAAGTACTTGATATTTCAGCAATCTTTTCTCTTTTTTCCCCACAGAACTTCTTTGGTACTCATTTATTTTTGTGAGAAATAAAAATTTCTTGTGCATCAAGACTTTGGTTTTATTTTATCATGGTATTATATTCAGAAATAGAATAGGGTGTATCTGTTAATCCATCTGAAGCTCACTCTATCTCACAGTTAATGAGAATGCTCTTCTAGGTTTCTGTTAAACTCCTTCAGCCTTTACTTACGTTCTGATATCAAGCAAAATGCTTTAAAGTTCTTTAAAAAGGGCAGCTTGCCAATAATTCTGCAGAAGAGACCCAACAAAATTCTGTCTGATACAACAAATATAGACTCCCTCCTTACAGCGTTAAAGCAGGTAAGCTAACAAAACAGAATTTCACTTATAGATCCAATGAACTAAAAAAGAGAGGGAGGGCAAGGCATGGGAGAGAGGAAGAAAAGAAGAAAAGGCAATTAAGCTAATGCAAGTTGGGTATCACAAGGTTATAGATATTTCAAGAGCTGAGCAATTTACCGTCTGGAAAGGGAGAAGAGCTCTTGCATAATATGTCCCCCAGTTCAGATTTATTATGCTTTTACTTGCATTATATGTGATACAATTAGCAAGAGCTGCCAATAAGGCATTCTCTCAAGGATGTGGTCATTTCATACCATCTGTTATTAATTGCATTGTCCTTTCCACAGATAGAGGGGAAAAAGTTCTCTGAAAACCACCAGCAAATTCTGGCTACATGATGACTGGAATTTAAAAATATCTAACCAAAATATGTGGGTAGATAAAGAGTACCAGATAAAAGCTGCTGCTTTAAAATCCAAGAAAAAAAAAGTCATGAATATAAGGCCCCAGGATAATGCATATAAAAGTTCTATTGATTCTTATATTTTTCAATATTCAGCTAGAGTGATAGCTTGTCTGTGAAAAAATAATGCCTAAATTAAAAAGCAACAATTACAGCCCACCACTGAAAATATAGCTGCATTGTGTATGGTTTTTTTGAAGACATGGCTGGTTTTTTTATTTTTATTTGCTTGTCCCCTAAGTTGCTTGTAAAATCAGGAATAGAAGACAATAAAAGATAATAAATATTGACTAGGCCTTTACTCTTTTTTTCTTTTTTTTTTTTTTTTAGAGAGAGAGAGTAGGGAAGAAAAGGAGGGGAAAACATAAATGAGACTGTAGCTCAACAACATAATTTAGGATGTTAAGTCCTAAACTTAGGCTGTTAATTCAGTCTGTTAAGGCTGAACATGCATTGTGGAATTGTGTCAGCAATTTGTCTCTTCTACCATTTGGGTTACCTGACAGTGCTTAGATATTTCAAAAAGGAATGCGGACTAAAATCTCTATTGAAAAAAGATCATTAAAATCCATTCCAATACATTGTGGCTTAACCTCAGCTGGCAACTAAGTACCCCACAACCACTCAATCACTACCCATGGTGGGATGAGGGAGATAATTGGAAGGTTAGAGGTGAGAAAACTCATAGGTTGAGATAACCATAGTTTAATGGGGGAAACAAAAGCTGCAAACATGTAAATAAGGAACTCATTCACCACTTCCCATGGCCAGACAGGGGTTCAGCCATCTCCAGTAAAGCAGGATAACTTGGGAAGAAAAACACCATCACTTTAAACATCCCCTGACTTCCTCCTTCTTCCCCCGAGTTTATATGCTGGGCATGGTACCATAAGGTATTGAATATCCCTTGAGTCAGTTGGGGTCAGCTGTCCCATCTGTGTCCCCTGCCAATTTCTTGTGCACCCATGGTCTCCTCAGTGGTGGGGTGGTGTGAGTAGCAAGAAAAGGTCTTGAAACTGTGGATACTCTGCTCAGCAGTAATGAAAACTTCCCAGTGTTAGCATCACTATCTCTGGTGCAAAAACAAAGCAAATTTTCACCATACTAGAAACCATGGTGAAAATTAACTCTGCCCTCACCAAAAGCAGTACAACATATAAGTGTAAAGATCTGCTAAACAAATTCATATTGTGAAGTTTTCTTTGTTATCTTGAGCTAGATTACTGGTTATACCCATGTACAGTCATGTACTTAAAGAAAGAAAGCAATTTAATGCTACCTTTACTTAGCTACTTGAACCAGATAGAAGAAAAACTAGCCATGTCATGCTGATCACTGAAGCAGGATGCAAGAGCCTTGACTGTAGTGCACAGCTAAATGGCCGTGCCATGAAAAATTGTATTCTAACAAATGGAGAAGTACTGAAGACAAGAAAACCAGGGAAACTCAAAAGCACAAGGTGAAATCTCAGTTACAGTAGTTTGTGTAGGAGATTCCAGAAGCAACAAAAATACAAGTTCTATATAAATCTTGTTTAGGCCTCATTTTCAATATGGTACCTTATTTGTAAAATATATGATAGCAAACATGGAAATATTTCAGATAGAATCAATAAGATTTGGTTTATGCAGTGAAAATTTTCAGGATTCTGATTCTTAAAAGTGCTGAAACCTTTTAAAAGTCACATTTCAGTGGAAATTGAGGAAGGTTGTCATCAGAATTAGGAGCACAAGGCAAACCATCACAATAAGGCCACCCAGGAGGACTACAAATAGGAGAAAAGGAGAGACATGAAACCTTGTTTGAGTTTAAATACTCTTGATTTTTTTTACATCATATATCAAAAAAGCAGGGCTAAAGCAGGAACCTGAATTATGCTGCAGATGAAAAGATGTGATATATGTGGAGGAATTTGAGGGAACAAGGTGAAATTGCTTGACCTACAGGAAGAAAAAAAAAAGACCTTTAGGAAAAAAATGATGCTTTTCATATCTAGAAGTCAATGTAAACCAGACATAACTATAAGACATTATGGTCAAAGAACTTAATTATAAGTTCTCTACTTGTAAACATCAACACACAAAACAAGAAATTGAAACAAAGAAATGTGATGTTTGCAGAAGACAATAAATAGAAAATGAGATTAGTCTGGTTTACATTTTTCATTATAAGTATTAAGATATGCAGCTTTCCTATGGTGTAGAAATTTTCATTTTGTATTAAAAGTGCAAAGTCACAAAATCTTCTTCTTATTATGTTCCAGAAACTAATATACCTGGTACCTGATGATTCACTTTCTCAAACATTTTACCTCTTACTTAAGCCTTGAGCTGAAATGCTGACATAGCTAGCCTTTTGCTTAAAAATTTTTTATATTCTATGTTCTTCAAGTAATGTTTCAAAAGACTAATTTAAGACTGCAAGCTAGATATTGAATGTTGCACTGCATAAATTAATTACATCACCCATGTATAAATACATAAAATATATCTTTTTT
>NW_008679494.1:0-6307 GCF_000695815.1 Acanthisitta chloris | reverse complement strand
TTGTTTCTCACATCCAACCTAGACTTCTTTCAGTTCGAACCCATTTCCCCTTGTCCTATCACTGGCAGTTCCTAACACAGAGTCTTCCTCCAGCACCCTGTAGGCCCTTCAGATATTGAAAAGTTGCTATGAGGTCTCCACACAACCTCTTCTCCAGGCTCAACAGCCCCAACTCCCTCAGCCTGTCCTCATAGGGGAGATGCTCCAGTCCTCTTAGCAACGTCATGGACCTCCTCTGGATTTGCTCCAACAGTTCCATGTCCTTCTTATGTTGAGGACACCAGAACTGTGTGCAGTATTCCAGGTGGAGTCTCAGGAGAGCAGAGTAGAGGGGGAGAATCACCTCCTTTGACCTGCTGGCCACACTCCTTTGGATGCAGCCCAGGATTTGATTGGCTTTCTGGGTTGTGAGTGAACACTGCAGCTCATGGTGAGTTTCCTATCCATGTCAGAAGATGCTATCAGTCTGTTACCATCTCCATTACTGTCAATGCTTTCAGGTGAGATTCCCAACAGTATGAAAAGTCATCAACTCCATCAATTCAGTAACCAGAATACATCCATTTTGGAGTTTCTAACCCTAAACCCAACTGTTCATCAGTTGATGCCTTCTCTTTCTAAAAGTTTGAAGATAATCCCCTCAATATTATGAGAATCAAGAATAAATGTGACTTGCGAAAAAAAAGCTTCTAGAAAAAGATTCAATTAATATAAGTTAGGAAAACACATAAAAGGAAATCACATTGAAAATGTAGCAGGTAATGGAGAAAAAGTTACATCTTCTGTAGAGTTAGAAAACATTATCAAAGTGTGTCTGATGTAATTACCAGCATGATGCGGAGGAAAATAGTAAAGCTTAAGTCACAGAATGGTGTTGGATGAAAATGGGGTTTAGGGGATGTGTGTGAATAAATTACTGAGATAAAATGTCACAATATCCTTAGCTAACTTTAAAAAAAAAAGAAGAGAGACTGAAAGGATGTGTCAAACAAATTATGCATAAGTTCTTTGCTCTCTGGGTTTTACAAGACGAAGTGCTGATGTTGTCCAATAAGAAGAGAATGATGCATAATCATATTAATGCAAGCTAAAAATAGGGACTTCTATAAATGTCTAACCTTGACATGCAGTATAACATTTTTAATATTTCAGCACCTTGAAATCTGGAGTTGAGTTTTCTCCATGCTCATAGCAGAAATCGGCAAAATTAATGACTTACCAATTAGCAAAAATAACTGTAAATAAAGTGGTTCAGTGTCACATTTTAACAACTGTAGAGAGGAAAGACTTGTTAGATCACAAGAACCTGAAACAAGAAGCATGGACTTTGTTTTCTTCCCCACAGCTGCTTTAGGATGTGATTACAATTGCGTCAAAGTGATGTGAGAGGCTTATCCTTCCTCCCACATTTTGTCCCAGCACATTTCTGTCTTCTTCCTTGTGCCTCAACCAACACTAAGGGGGGAATAACACTAAATGGGCGCCAACACTAAAGGGGGAGCAACACTAAGGGGCTGACTGTGCAATCAGTCAAAGACTATCTATCCTGGCAGGAAAAAAATTGAGTTACCAGGAGCAGGCGTATTCTGTCTGAAAGCAGCTCAGATCAGCAAGAGCCAATTGTGAAATTACACCCTAGCTCTATAGTGTTAGGCAAATCCCTTTACTCATGAATTAAATCAGAAAATAAAATATTAGGTTAGGTGGGATTAAGGGTAGGTCACTGGTGTAGCAATGAATGTGGATTTAACATGATAAATGCACTAACCAGCCTTCTTTCAAGCTAAGTATAGGAATTCCTGGGCTTGTTTGAGGAAGTATTTAAATGGAAGCAATGGAAGCTACATCCAAGGCAAGTCTCAGTGGAATAATGTTATATGGTCAGATGGTCATTCCTCAAGACTGCTTGCAAATGCAGAACCTTTAAGAGGATTTCTCAATTGAGTTATATGTGCATTAAAGTAAGAAGAAAGCCTCTGGAAGAGGAAAAACATCCCACACATGGCTCTGTGAGGGAGTAGAGTGCCCATACTGCCACAGCACAGCACAAGCTGGAAAGGCAGACTGGATTACAAGGCAAGAAAAGGCTGTTTGGTCCTATTGTATCCATGAATACAAAATAATTGTATATAGTTTTCATAAATAAACTATAGGGCATAAAAAAAGTCCCATTTCTGAACTGCCAATTTATCTTCCTATAGAAACAACCCATTAACACTTTACAGAAGGCCTTATCATTAGACTTCAACAAGATGCAGTTAAGCTTCCAAGATACTTTGAGAATATTAAAGGTCTGAAATTACTATTTCACAGACGTGAAAATGCATTATTTTAAATTAGATTTTTAATGATAAAAATGAGAAAAAAATCCAAAGCTCTAAAGACACAGCAGCCAACTAATTTAGACTTCTATAAGCCTACTGCTATTACTGAGGGTGAAGTAAACCTAATAAATAGAACACAGATGGAATCTATTGTGTATCGCACTGTGGGTCATCATAGAATCATAGAATTTAGGGGTTGGAATGGACTCTGCAGATCATCTAGTCCCAACCCTCTCTGCCCTGGGGAGGGACACCTCCTCACTAGATCAGGTTGATCAAGGCTTCATCCAGCCTGGCCTTGAACACTGCCAGGGTTGGGGCACCCACCACATGCCCAGGCAACCTGTAAATACACCCAAGAATATGCTGTCCAAAGGCTGATATCTCAACATCTGTTGTACATATAACAACTCCAGTAGGCATTCACAACGTCTTATGTTTACGTATTTAGAGTGCAAATTATTGGCTTTGTCATGCAGAGCATTAATATTGATTGCTAAACCCTCCAGGCCCTGCCAGTCAGGCTTGCTGATGTGTTAGGTGATTAGCTTTAAAAGCAATACTCACAGTGAAGACTTTCTCAGGCTGACCACGCGCACGCATGTTCGTGTCATGAATCTGCTTGAGTATCATCCAGGCCTCATCGTGTTTTCCAACCTAAGTGTCAGATAAAACATGTAAGCACAATATACATAAACATCAATACTTGCTATGGTTCCTGAACAATCTAAATGGCTGTTATATAGACGTTAACACAAAAATAATTTTGACTGGCATCTGAAATCCATTTGGAAAGTTGTACCTCCAGTAGGAACCGTGGGCTTTCTGGCATGAAGGTGAGGGCTACCACAGAAGAGACACAGGGCAGTGCACAGACGATCACAAATACTCGCCAGCTGTGGAACTGGTAGGCAGATCCCATGCTGAAACTCCATCCTGTGGGAGCAGAAAATCACAAGATGTAGAGAAATAAGGAGTATTATAGGTGGGATCCTTCTTGTAGGTGCAGAATGATACCTATATTGAAATGAAGACTGACTGATATACTTCTACAAATAATCTTACACTATGAGTTTCAGCCTCTTCCATGTGACTAGTCATGCTGGAAAATGGCTGTTATGCAGGGTGAGGGACTTCCTTACACAGGGATGAATAAGCCTCTTTCAATTCTCTTAGAAAAATCTGCATAAGGATAACAGACTTACATGAACCAAACAGGGATATCGTAACCAAGCATAAGGACACACACATAAGTAGATTTCTACGAACGCTGGAAGTAGGGAGACTTAAAAATCCACACTCAAGGGATATATTTTATGGAATTGTATAGCCTTCCTTATTAATGTGAACTTTTTTTAACAAAGCCTAAAAAAACCCCCAAGAACTGGAGAAGATGAGGTTTGGGGGTGATGTTATCGCCCTCTACAACTCCCTGAAAAAAGGTTGTAGTCAGGTGGGGATTGGTCTCTTCTCCCAGGCATCCATCAGGAAGACAAGAGGGCAGACTCAAGCTCTGCCATGGGAGGTTTAGGTTGGATATTAGGACAACATTTTTTTACAGAGAGTGATCAGGCATTGGAATGTGCTGCCCAGGGAGGTGGTGGATTCACCATCCCTGGAGGTTTTCAAGGTGAGACTGGATGTGGCACTTAGTGCCATGGTCTAGTAACCAGTGTAGGGTTGGACTTGGTGATCTTTAAGGTCTTTTCCAACTCAGTTGATTCTGATTCTATGATTAACTTTTTCTACAGAGTTAATTTCAATGATTTTAATAAGAGTGACCTAATGTAATACAGTGGAACACATATATAATTTACAGTGCTCTGCTGCTGTTTCCGTCCTGGTCCAGAGCACTGCACCACTCCTTAAATTACGTTAAAAGTAAACTGAGACTCATCTCCTCTGCCTCATAATTAGATGTAGAGGAAGAAATACTCAGTATTTAAACTTTTACCTGAGTAACATTATCATTGAAATAAGGAGGGAATTTACGATCATGTCAAGAGATTAAGAAAGAAGGACAACAGGAAAACAATCCTCCTCATCTGAAAAACTGATTTTGAGACACATCTGAGTGCTGACTAACAACATGCTGTAGAAGCCATTATCAAAATATACTGAGAAGAACACAAAAAGAAATGCCAGAAAGCTTCTATGAGAAATTGAAGAGCTGGTAGTTGAGCTTTTTAATGAAATATCAGATTGTTTGGTACATTATGGACTATTGAAATGCTGTAATTGTAAGAAACCTAATAATTTATCCTAAGACAGAGAAAAAATATTATTTGGGTAACTACCTGGCCTTTTATTCTGGCTTCCATAGGGCAGAGATCATCACGTGAAAATTTCAAGGGTCACTTATTAAAAGATGAGTGGAAGATAAGGGTAATGGTAAAGAAGAGTTTACTGGAAGAAAATGGAATCCTGGCTAATGAAAGAGCTGAAGCTGGATTAATCTGATATATTTCTTTGCTAACTGATTTTTCTATACAAAAGACATAGTTAACTGAATCTTTCTCAATGCTGGTAACCAACTGGTACAATATGGTACCAAATGGCCTATTAAGTAGTTTTTCAAAGGATATATTTACCTGTGAAGTGTATTGTGTACTTTGGAATTTAAAGATCTCACAGTGTGGATCATAAACACATTGTTGAAAACAGAAATCCTTTCTTATAGTGAAGTTGCTGCATGAAAAATACAGTCAACCCATGATTTGTTTTTGTCCTTTATCAAAGGTTTAATTAAGCATTTTGATCAGCAGACTTGAAACCTGTTTATTCTGCCTGTGTTTCTGAAATGGTTAACAGTTTGCTCTACAGCTTGAATTAGCACTGCCATCATTACCCCAGGGAGACAAGAGGTAAAATCAACTGTAGTGTTGGCAATTATCTTTAAGGAAGGCTCCACATAGACTAACCATTCCTCTCCAAAATGCAAGTCTGTCCAAAATTTAATGCTCAGTACATTCCAAAATAGAACATGGAATTAAAATTTAATAATAAACATGTAAACAAACCAAACCAAAACCAAACCAAACTCCTCCAAAAATAAAACTGTATTAAAATTTACTCCTTACTGATTCTTTGAAAATACCTACTTTTGATCTTAAGGAATTTCAAATGTTAAATAATATGAGCATAATTTAAGCCTAGACTGGAATTTCAAGTCTTAAATAATATGGGCAGACATTCCATCCAGATTGGGAAAGGAGGCAAACAAAGAAAAGGTTTACAGTGAGTTAATGAGGCAGTTAGAAACCATACCTGTCTCTTGGTTTACATTTCATTGTAAGCATTAGAATCATAATCTTCATTGCATAACTTATAATGCAGAACAAAATCACCTGGTGCAGAATTTGCAGAATGATTTCCTTTTGGTTAAGTTAGTTTTTGGTTAGAACAGTGAGTTTAACTGAGACTCTGGGCAGGTGAAACTGCCAGGGCTGCAGGGAAGGCAGTACAGGATGGTGGTTTTCATCCTTCAGAACAGTCACTATCAGTCAAGGTAGTGGCTTTTGTTGTTAATTAGAAAGTGTTCCAGAAATACAGAGTCACTGGTAGAGTTAGGCAATACACAGAGCCACTGGTAGAGTTAGGCAATCTGCCTTTCACTGCTCCAGCTCATGTTTTATGGGACTGAGATGTACAAAGGGCAGTTCTTCAGTAAATGAATTCAACCTGCCTCTATACCTGTTATAAAACAACAGCAACATCTTGTGCTCTGTAGCCAGTCCTGGAAAATGCTGGTGGCGATTTAAAGTGTCCTTTATTAATGTAAGTGAACCACACTACACTTAATTAAAAGCAATGAGTGCACTGTTCATCCCGCTATCATCCTGACAGCCGACAAAACATCTTTTCTGTTCCTCAAAATATCTGAGGGACATGTCAAGTGAAATGTTCATTATGGTTTTATTGCTCTTATTCCATCTTTTTCTCTGTATATTGTATTAGCTGCTTGTGCTGGTTTGAGCTGAAGT
>NW_008679493.1:296-3807 GCF_000695815.1 Acanthisitta chloris | reverse complement strand
TAATAAACAATGCAGTCCTTTCATTCATTGAGATCAATCAGAAACATGAACAACTTCACTGAGAACAAATTTAAATTCATAGATACATTAGAGAAGTGCCAAGGTATCTAGATTTTCCATTATATACATTTTTAAGACAGCAGAATAAGGAATTTAGAAACTCAAATTCGTACCTGATGCAATGCAAAGAAGGTTAAGGTATCGATTTCATGTTTCATGCAATCCATGTTTGACTATTTTTTGTTTTTTTGACTGTAACCCAGATAACAACCAATACGTATTTGGAGTATCATTACAGACAGTGTAAATAGTTATCCATTCCCTCCTTTGGCAAAGTCTCTATTTATTTTTTTTTTGAGGCAAAAAGAACAATGTTTCAATTTCTTTTGCTTCCACATGAAAAACTAAATGTTCCCTCTCTTTCTAAAGGAAAATATCCCTGAGGGTAAAAAAAATAAATTGCTATTAGAACATGCCTCATTGACTGTGTAGAAAAAAACCAGAAGTTGCAGCATTCTACAATGGAGAATAATGAAGAAAATAAGCAAGCAAAATGCTTGCTTTAGGAATGGCATAAAATTATTCTTGCTCCTGAATACAAGCTTATTCTTGGCCTTGCCTTGCCTTCACAGTGATAACAGCTTCCTTGATGCCAGAGATACTGACATTCCCCACTGCTGATCAAGCTCTAGCCATGCCCTGCTTGTCTGCCCTTATGACTGTCTCTCCTGTAATGCTACTAACAACATGGGTACTCATTATCACTTCAAAGATCTACTGCACACTGTACACATTCCAAGTCTGAGGGCAATAAGGAAGGAACTTGATGCTATCTGCAAAAGAATTATATGTAGGACAAAATGGATTGACCACTGTCTTCATTGGCATAATTTCTGCCCTCTTCTGTAACACATTCAAAGCTGCTTCAGAAATGTCAGCACACTGCAGAATTTAGGGGCTAGCCCAGCATCACACTACTGTCATCTACAATGGAACCTAAAAATTCATCTCCTGATAAGGCTGCTGCACAGTTACAAAATACTTCTGTGAGAAGGACTGCATGACCATGATTTATTCAGCTGACTACATTGGGCCGGCAAAATGCACTATACTCCACCAAAACCCTAACAAAAAGCTGTATAACTGCACTTGCAATACAGGACCTTCTCAGTACAATTATCTCAGTCAGGGATCGCGTATTTTCTTCACACCTCTGACCCACTCTGCTGCTGAAATGTACAGCGCAGAGACAGCCTTGAGAAGCCACAGCCGTGCTCTGCACACGTGGCACACAACTATGTACCTAACTGAAGATCAATAAACTGTTCTGCCAAAGAGTTGTGGGCGTCATCCAAGCTGCTGTGGAGAGGAAGACAATACCTCCAGAAATATGTTTCACTGACTGTATTTTATCATTTATCTTGGAAAATTTTTATGGTCATCTAAGCCTAAGAAACTGCTAGGCTCTGAAGAGGAACTTCATAAAGAATTAATATTCTGAATTAAAGTCATATTTAGTAGCATGGTTTTCACCTTGTTTGAAGTCAATAATGTCTAATTCTATTTACGGGTATAAACTTAATATTGATAGAATTAGCTGAAGAACAAGGCCAAATAAATCACCTAGCTCAGTATGCACTTCAGTACTGGGATATTTCTAGAAGAAGGCCATAAGATTAGTGTAAATATAGACTGATATATAGATCATGAACAGAAATTTTTGATCAGACAAAACCCAAGAAAACTCTTACAGACAACTGCACTTCAAATCTTGTTATTTTGAAATGTTGTTACTAGTGTTAACTATTGTGACATATAAAAGACAGTTTAGTTTCTAGATGTCATGGGATACCATGATGAATATTGCTGTGTGTCACTCTAATAGTCTAATCTAGTTTTGTCTTCTTTAATACACCTTATTGCATACTGAAGACATTCATATGATACCAAATCACTTTTCTATTTTCCTTTTACACCATTGTTCATATTTTACATGAACTAAATGCACCTATAAAACCAGATAAGAAGTTTATAGAGATTAAACTGCTAATTATCATAGAATCACAGAGTATTAGGAGTTGGGAGGGACCCATAATGACCATCGAGTCCAACTCTTGGCCTTGCACAAGACATCCTCAAGAACCATACTCTGTGCTTCAGGGCATTGTCCAAATTCTTCTTGAACTATGACAGGCTTCATGCTGTTACCACTGCCCTAGTGAGTCTGTTCCAGTGCCCAGCCACCCTCTGGGTGAAGAACCCTTTTTCATGTCTAATCTAAACCTTCCCTGATGAAACTTCAGGCCATTCCCTCAGCTCCTGTCACTTGTTTCCAAAGCCCAGCCACCCTCTGGGTGAAGAACCCTTTTTCATGTCTAATCTAAACCTTCCCTGATGAAACTTCAGGCCATTCCCTCAGCTCCTGTCACTTGTTTCCAAAGAGACCAGTGCCTGCCCCTTCACTTCCCCTCTTGAGGAAGTTGTATGTAGTGATGAGGTCTCCCCTCAGCCTTCTCCAGGCTGAACAGACCAAGTGACCTCGGTCACTCCTTAGATGGCTTCCCTTTAAGGCCCTTCATCATCTTTGTTATCCTCCTTTGGACACTCTCTAACAGCTGAATATCTTTCTTATATTGAGGTGCCCAACACTGCACACAATACTCAAGGTGAGGCTGCAGCACTGCAGAGCAAAGCAGAACAGTCACCTCCCTTGACCAGCTGGTGATGGTGTGCCTGATGCACCCCAGGACACAGTGGGCCCTCCTGGCTGCCAGGGCACACTGTTGACTCATATTCAACTTGCCAACAATGAGGACCTCCAGGTCCCTTTCCTTGACACTACTTTCCAACATCTCATTCCCCAGACTGTCCATACATCCAGGGTTGCCCCATCCCAGGTGCACAATCCAGCACTTGCACTTGTTAAACTTCATTTGGTTGGTGACTTCCCAGTCCTCTAATTTATCCAGGTCTCTCTGCAAGGACTCTCTGCCTTTAAGGAAGTCAACAGCTCCTCCCAATTTTGTGCCATCTGCAAACTTGCTTAGCATCCCTTCAAGTCCTGTGTCCAAGTCATTTACAAAGATATTCAAGAGCTCTGGACCTGAAATGGAGCCCTGTGGAACCCACTAGTGACTGGTTGACAGTCTGATGTAATCCCATTCACTATAGCCCTCTGTGCCCCACCTGTGAGCTAGTTGTTCACCTGTCTCATGGTGTGTTTATCCAGCTGTGTGCTGGACATTTTGCCCAGAAGCATACTGTGAGAGACTCTATGGGAAGTTTTGCTGGAATCTAAAAATACTACATCAACTGGCTTCCCCTGATCAGCTAGGTGGGTTACCTTGTCATAAAAGGAAATCAGATTTGACAAGCAAGTCCTTCCCCTCATGCATTATGCAATGCTTTCACTCACAATTTCCCTAATACTGAATTTTTAAGTTTAAGAGTATTTCTTAATATTCTTTATCCTCCTCCAGCTTCATAATTTCTGGTTCTCAACACAAGCAAG
>NW_008679493.1:0-252 GCF_000695815.1 Acanthisitta chloris | reverse complement strand
TGAAGTGGCCAATACTGATGATAAATCATGATGTGCCAACACTTAGCACATACCAGAGTTGTTTCCTATGTGAAACTGCAGAGAAAACTAACTTTTCTTATACTACTGTTCTGTCACATATAGCAAAGTTACAATTTATTTTTCAACTAGTCCACACGCATGTGGACTCACATGGACAATACCAATATAATAAATATATAATGATACATTATTAATATAAACACCATTACAATATTAATAAATATATTACAA
>NW_008679492.1:0-33975 GCF_000695815.1 Acanthisitta chloris | reverse complement strand
TGTCGCTCCCGGGACCGGGCGGCTGTGCGTTCCTTGACGCTCCCGCTGGGAATGGTGTGATGTGCCGGGAGTCACACCGGGAGGAGCGGGGCCGGGAGGTGCGGGGAGCCGCGAGGAAACGGGACGCGTGATGCCAAACGAGAAACAATCCTGAGTTTGTTGGCTGAGCTTTCGCCCGTCTGTGGCTGTGTGAGCGAACACGCGGATTACCCCGTTAGGATATGGGCGATGATGGGGCAATAAACACGTTCTCTGTGTAATCACGGCGGCAGTTTGCAAAGGGCTCCCACCCCAGCGCTCACCCAAGGCCGTGGCCGCACTCTCCGGGCTGTGCAATCGGTCCCGCTATGACACGTCTAGTGTTGTTTCCCATCAAAATCGGAACTTTTCCAAAAGTAGAAGGTGGTTATTCTAGTGCTAATTTAGTTAACACCGACCGCACTGAAAAGTTAGGAGATTGAACAATGCCCAGTGAGGGAAATGTCTAGCTGAGGTCTCAGTGGCTGACAGAGGTTTAAAAGGTCTCCAGTCCTGGATGTGATGCTCCAGTTTAAGAAGTGACTGTTTTGCCGGTGGCTGCTTGAAGTGTACCTTATTTAAAAATCTCTACAGAATGTAAAACCGAGTGAGTCTAGTCAGGAGAGACGGGTGAGTCTGTAAATTACTGCTCTGTCAGGATTCCTGTTGCCTATTACAAAGTACCTTTTTACGCTGAACTTCAGCTCTACACTACAGAGACAGCAGATGTGAGGTGATGGCTTCCAAAAGCAACACAGATGCTGTAAAATTTCCATTGCTGTATTTCAGCGAGGAAACCCAGGAGACATGCTGAATGCTGCAGTTTAGAATTACACTATAACTCTCCTAGAAATAAGAGAATACCAAGTTTCTCAACAGTACACTTGGCTTCATTTTTACTGTCATTCATATGCTCTTGTTTTCTTACAGAGTGAAAGGAGATGCAGCACAAAGATACTGCGTGTCTTGAAGCTGTTCAGTAATGACAGAGCTGGTAATATGGAACTTTATGGCAATTTAGTAATGACTGCATATCCAAATTCCCTAGTAAGACCATGACAATTTTTGAAATTGACTTTCAGGTATATAAAACAGCACAGCTGTGAGGAGGCTGCTTTGCTTTATGTGACTGAAAAGCAGCCTGGATAGCTCAAGACTGTGGAATCTTAGCCCATTGTGTTCCTCATACTCTGAGACTTCCCTGAAGTCAGTAGAAGTCCTGCGATGAAGGAATCAAGGGTTAAGTCTTTAAAATGGTTTGTGTGTTTATTCCAAAAAATAAAGCAGCTGCCTTTTTTTTTTTTTCCTGAAAAGCTGAGCTTTGCTATGGCAATGCAGAGTACTTTAGAGCACTTTTTTTTCCCCCAGGGATTTCGAAACAGATGTCCGGTCATCAGGTCATGCGGAAATATAAAGCGGGTAAGAACGTTACAGATACTCCAACCTTTTACAAACCTATAGATTTGACTTGTTGTCAAATCTACTTACTTTGTGACTTGTAGTCACTTGTGGTCACTTCTACAAGTCTTCCTACTTACTTTGTGACTTGTAGTCACTTATTGTCACTTCTACAAGTCTTTGATGCCACAGATATTCATGCCTGTTTTATTCAAACCTATAAGTTTGTCACTGACCCCTCTAACATAAGCTTAATTTTTGTGTGCATTTGAGGCTTTGCATTTGGGATTATGTGGATTCCACCAAACCAGGTAATGGTAACTACAGGGCATTTTAGTTCAAGTAAGTAAATTGGAGCATGATTTTTTTTTTTAAAACTGGAAATAAAAATATCACATGAAATCTTGGATGTAGTGCACTATTTTGGTTATGTAAAAATGCAGATGTTTAGTTTATAAGATTGAAAAATTGCTTTTTAATTCCCACTGAATATTCTCCAGCCAATTTTTTTCGTGTGGCATTGTCTGCATTGGATAGGTCACTGAATGGTTCTTTTATAAAAATGTTTGGAAAGAAGAACTTGGTCCATGGAAATTGTTCAAATAATCTTGTTATAACGAAGCCTTGACTGAAGGCAGTAGTTTCATGGATTAAACCCAGAAGGGCTGGCTAGGCTGATCTCCTTCCTATCACAGGCCACAGAGCTTTATCCAGAGACTGTCTATGCAAATGCTGCTTAGCTAGAAGACATAGGGGATTTTGCATGGACAATACATTGAACAACACCACGAAACTAGAAACTGTGGAACCTTTTGGAGGACAGGATAGACAGGAACAGGAAGAAAGAGTATTTATACGTGTGATTTAGTAAATGCGGAGTTGTTGCATCTTAATATGTTCAGCTTTCCCCTAAAAAGTACCAATTAAAAGTAAGAGACCCTGTTTTTTTGCAATCCATCCTTTCCTCTCACGTGCCATAGGTAGTCCAGAACTGAGCAACATGATGGGCCATCCAAGTAAGGGAAGAAACTTATTGATACGTACTTCTGCAAGTCTGCAAAGCAGAAGTTATGAGTAAACATCCAGCACTGTGAAACCTGAAGAGAAATAGGGATGGGAGAGTACAGAGTGCATATATATCTTAGAGTTTTATAGATATTTTCCTTTCACCAAAAAAAAAAAAAAAAAAAAGGCATTTGCACATCTTCTGAGTCAGCCTGTATATTATCATGATTCATGAAAACTTTTCTTAGCCATCGACAATGTTCTGCTCACAGCTTTTCAGAGATGTCACATTTGGTCATGGATGGGCACAGTACCATGATGCTACTGGTGGTCAGTGAGATATGAGAGAGACTTTAGGCAAAAAGAAAATAAGCTAAATACAATTTGCTGCAATCACTACTTCTGGAGTGCAGTGAGAAGGTGATGAAGGGGAAACTGCAAGAGTAGTTTGCTGTCCCTTTGCCATAAAGGACAATGACAAAGTGATTGATAAGTGCTGTGGTCTGAGGGTTGCTTCAACAGTGAAGTTACATGTCGTGGCCCTGAATGTGGCTGAAGGATTTTCTGCTGAACATAGGAGCAGATCATGATTAGACTTCTGAGGCTGCTTTGAATGTGTGGGCTTTGCTAGAAAAGCATCACAAGCAGCAGAATGAGTGTCAAAAGTCAGTGGGAACAGCAGTTTAGCATGTGAGCAATGTAAGATCAGCTTGTATTGAAGGGCTTTAGACCTGTTCTTCCACACTATGCAGTTGATGATTGAGCTGCAATGTATTGTCTCTCTCTCTCTATAACTGTGTATTGCTTCATTTCTCATAAGTGAAACAATACAGAAGGGATTGAGCTGCAATGTATTGTCTCTCTCTCTCTATAACTGTGTATTGCTTCATTTCTCATTAGTGAAACAATACAGAAATAAGGAATGCAATTTATAAGGATTCTTAAGGGAAATAAGTGTTCCTGAGGGCTTTTTCCTTAATATTATTTCCCCCCATTATTTAGCAAACTGTATTTATAATCCACCTGTGCTATAGACTGTAATATCAGTGCAATGTTTCATACATGACAAATTGTGACTTTTGAAGACAAATTGTGCTTAGACAATATGTTGAGTCACTGTCACCGTGTTTGAAGAATAGTACAAATTTCATGCGTATGTGTGGACATAGTGAATAGTGTTGTCTTCCTCTGATTACTCAAGTAGGCATGAATTTACTTTCTAGCAACTGCTGGAACATTACTATGTAAATGCACTCTTGAATCTGAGGAAGGTTATGTGGATTCAGGCTGGCAAGGAGGGGTTTGATCTCTGGGGTTAATATGAGAGTATAAACATGCACCACTCTCTTCTAAAGTCAAAGCATGTTCAGACCACTGTCATGCCAGTGACTTCTGCAGTCATGTTTGTGATTCTCTTCTCCATCAAAGCCCCATCAAAATCTCATTAATGCTCAAATGACACATACACCATCATTACTCCCAGCATGGACTGGGAAGTCCATTTGGTCAGTCTTCACTTTTGGAGACCTCATCTTTAACAACTAGGGTATAAACCCCTGCAAAGCTTCTGGTAAATATCCACTGCAATTGCATTGCCACCTAACTTACCTGTCTGAGACAGGTGGTGGGCATCTGTGCCCACAACCATCTGTGGTGGGCAGCTTCCAAGTAATAATTACCATCTGGCCTTAAGATGGTATAGCATGCAGGTATCTGGTCTTCGATGTGATATCTACTGGAGGAATTAAGAGGGTTCTGTCTATTAACTTGACCTCCTTTGTGGCATCTACATTTAGGTTAAGTGATAGCAGACAGGTTTATAGTGCATTTAACTCTAACTAACTCTGAGTATCAGTGCTGACAGGGCGTAAGGAAGAGCCACAACAGAGAAGATGGGGAGTACAGGCTTCTCTCTTATGTATGGTAAACCAGAATTGAGGTGCCTCAGCTGCTACACTACAAGGAGCTGTGGGACTCCTGGCAAGAGCTCCAGCCCAGCCTGTGCACAGCTTTCTACCGGCTGATCCAACCTGGTGGAAGAAGGCATGAAGTAGGTACAAAAGGCTTCGAGATAAGGGTGCCCCAAGATTAAGTTGTATCTTGCAGTTTGACTTATGAACTTTTGCATAAGCCATTTTGCATAAGCTATATGGAGATACTAGCTTACATGTATGCCCTCTCATGTGCTGTAAATTAACTGTGAAATTAATGAGGTGATGCGCTTAGGAGTACAAAGTTAACTGTTATGATGCTTTGTGTTGAAAGGCATGGATAAGGCTAAAACCCAGATATGGGAGAGAGAAACTTTGCATAACTGATTCGAAGAGGAACGTGTCATTAAATCCTTGAACAATATGAAGTTGCTCATAAATTCTGATGCTACTTTTGGCACCTCATAGGTCAGTAATACAATAATTTAAGGGAATAATGTTTTGCATACATGTTTGATGTAGACATTTTTTAAGTTTCGCTGTTTCCAATCCCAACTTTTTATGGATGCACAGAAGTAATTTTTAAAATATTGAATGATAAAAATCACGCTGAGAAATTCTTACTGAAATTGCTTATTGCCCTGGAGTTAAAATGGAAATAACAAATGTATCTTTCATCACTCATTTTGAACGTTTAGTCTGTGTATTTCACTTACTCTAAACAAATTTTTTATCTCTAGAGTTAGATCCTGTCTAATCCGTCACTGTGATAATTTTGCTGGGACAACACGTAAGTGGTTGGTGATTCCAAGCATGAGTAAGGACAGCAGGCTTGGGCTTGTACTAATTTTGATGAATAAATTTGCCTTAAGAATGACAAGTTGTGTTCGCACTTTTCACTTTATAACATTAGATGATCAAAGATGTTAATGCTGTGCAGGGAATCAGCATTAGGCAGTGTTTGGAACTGCTTATAGGGACCTCTCGAGTGCCTAGTCTCAGCAGAAACTCTTAAAAACCTTTCTCTAATTTTTTTTTTAGTAAGAGAATGGTGTGATTGAAAAGCAAAATATTGAAAGGAATTTCACTGTAATAACAGAATGTCCTTCCTTTCATTTTACTCACTGGGTTATTAAATAAGGATACTCCTTTGCCAGTTGCTTTGAATTTTCTTCATTCTTAGTTGGCATAATGATGGCAGGAATAGTCCTCTGTGTATGTGGTGGGGCAAAAGAAAATAGGACCCCACCAGTATGAGATTTTTTGCAGTTGTCTTTCGTAGGTTCACAGCAGTGTTAAAAAAGATGCAGCCTTGATTGATTTCTTCTATTTCTTTTCTTTATGAATTTATTTTGCAGTTGGGGTTGGGGGACACGATTCTATGGCAGGAAACAGCCACAGGGGAAGAGAAATATTAGAGATTTAGTTGTAACATTTTCCCTGGTTGTATTAGTTGAGTGCTTCTCTGTGTTGGCCTGCTTCTGGATGTGAGAGGCTTTCAGTTCTTCCAGTGGATTGTGGGGTTCCAAGAAAAGGTGTGATGACAGCCATACTCGGAGAGCTGTTACTCTCACTTTTTATTGTATTAGCCTTATCAGATTTTTTTTCTTCTGGTTAATTCACTGAATTAGAGAGCCCTGACAGGGAATAATAAATGGAGTTTATTATATTTCTTACCTAGTAAGTGCAGCTATTGTCTGAATCTTATCTTCATCCTTTGCTTCTGTAAGGCAGGCTGGTTGGTCTCATACATTAAGTAGGACTCATACATTAAGTTATCACATCTAATGAGCCCTTACTGGTTTTGTTTGGTTTTAGCTCCTTGGCTTTTGAACAGTCCTGCTAACTGAACTGGTATGGAAAAACTGAAATATTTTACTGCTGTTTAAAGTTTTTCTGATTTGTGGGTGGATGGGTCCAGATGCTAGGTTTGAATCTACAGGTTAATGAGTAAGACCTCCCTTGACCCTTGAAATGTCTTGTGTGAATTTTTTGATAAAAATACAAAGCTTTTTTCATTATTTTTGGTCTTAATTACCCAGGAGACACTACATGCTTTGACAGAATTCAGAGGACTGGAAGGCTTTGTTGGAAAACTAAAACTTCTTGATTTGAAAAATGTTACTGTAGTTGTCCTCTGACATTACAACCTGGTTGCCTGCTGGCCCTATTCTGCAAGGCTGAGGCTGCCTACCACCTTTGACACTATGCCATGATCTTTCCTCTTTGAAGGGTGTCTGGAAGTAGGGAATCCTTCAAAGTGATCTATCATCAGAATTATTATTTAACTACTAAGTCTAGTTGATAGAGATCTGCCATATAAAGCAGGTAAGTTAGAGATATGATGAACTGCTACACTAGCATTTCTTAGTAACATTTTATATTTTCAATCAAAATGTTTTTGTTTCTAAGTTTGGCTTTTTGTTAAGAAATGTATACTCGCAGAAACACAAACTTAGAAGTGCCAAACCCCCCCCCAGGCAATCCAGCCAGAATGTGTTTAGCTGAAAACCTCATTTTCCATCAAAAGTAGATGTAGTGGATAATTTTGAAGCAGCCCTATATTTAACCTCCTTAGATCAAAATTTGGTTGTTGGTTTATGGAGTATTTTTGCTGCTTTTGTTAGGGTGTCTGTTTTTTCACTCATGACATCTGCCTGCTTTTCAAGCTATATTCAACCTTGTTACAATTCTTGCTATTGCAGCATTTTACTGTGCTCAGAATGCTCATTCCCACTGGACTCAACTTGCTGGGGTATGTGCAAACTCAGTTTCTTTCAAGGGGTGCATCAGTCTTGCTTTTTAAAAAAAATTTTGACTATGTTTTAATAAGGAGAGTGAGCACTTTATCCACTGAACACTGACTATGCACAAAACAGCATCACTGTGGTATAGTCCCTAGTTCTTTGCCCAGGGTAGCCTTGCTTTGGCATGTTGTGGATACAAAAGTATATGTAATTTTAAGGGATAATGGGCTAAGTGTTTGAAAGAGAAGACCCATTGGGCAAGATAAATCACATTAGTCTCAGGAGTTCCTGAGTGGAATATAGTTGAAGGGCTAGGGAGTTATTCTGGGGAAATATTGTATTTGATTTCTTTGCTCATAATCTCTTCTCCTGACACTGACTTGTGGCTGCTTTTGGAAGCAGGATAGTGAGCTAAATGGACCTTTGATCTGAATTGTCATAGCCTCCTTGGGTAAGGTGAAGTACACCAGTGAATGAGTAAGTGTGGGCTCTGGCTATCTGGAATTCAGCAAAATGTATCAGAAATTATAAACCAATCACAAAAGATAGAAGCATAGGGATAGAGAATTCTGCCTGAATAGATTGTGATTCTGGAGTCTCAGGCTTTCCATTGATCCTTTTAAATTTCAGCTTCCATTTCTCTTTGTTTCTTCTTGTAGCAGTAAGAATTTGCTAAAACTGTGTGTTAAATACAGCTGTGAACCTTTTCATATGTTCTTCCAAAGTTGGTGTGTAGAACATTTTATGTGAGGCTCTTGCAGAGTTTACTGGACCTTGTATTAAGACAAGAAGAGAAAATAAAAGTGAATATTAAAATTCAGGGAGGAAAATTGTTAATATGACCTATATTAGTTTCAGTAAGTGTTCTGTCATAATGAGGTCTTTCCCAACCTGGTTGATTCTATGATTCTATGATTATTTCAGTGTTTGAATGCAGTTTGTAGCCAGAATCTATCACCAGCTGTCAATATGTGGTATTTCTTAAGCAAAAGTTGACTGTTATTCTATTTTGTTTGTTTTGCATCTTAACACTCTTACAGAGATATATTTCCAGATATTTTTAACTTCCATTTCATGGCTGTTTAATTTGGTTTGCTTAGCATGACTGCTAAGCAATACTGTGCTTTTTCAGTCTTCACAGGTATTAATGATCAAATCTATAAATGAGTAGTATATGCTTAGTTTTGTAAGACAGCAGCTACTTTTTTTCCCTGTATTTTAAATAAATTCTTCATAATTTTTATGATTTCCTGAAAGTAGATATATTTAGTTATACTCCTGTGTGCTTAAGTTTACTTGGGAGTTATATTGACCAAAATAGCCCACCTTTATTTCTTTTCCTGACATGGTAGACACTTTTTATTCAGATTTCTGTCAGCAGAATTTTATTATAGTACATTGTCAGCACCAAAAGTTCCCTTTTATAATAAAGGTTTCCTTTTATTATTTTGGAATTATTTTAAATAAATATTTGCAAATAAATATAATAGGTAGATGACACCTGAAAGGAAAGAATAGCTTGAGTATTGCTGAAAAAGACATTCATCATACTAGAACCCAAACTGTGTCAGGAAAGACAACAGAGAAAGGAAAGCACAATATTGAAGCATAAGAATGAGCTCCTGTGGTACTACTTTTCAGCCACTCACGTGGAATCTAAATACTTTTTGAAGCATATTGGTGCACAGTCAATTAGTGTTACTTCAAATAATCATTGTCTAAGGAAGAAATTTTAGAATATTAGAATTCATGAGTTGGAAGAAGTAGGAAAAACCAGTTCTTGCTTTCCTAAAAATGCAGTAAAAACATGTAAATTCTTTTCAAATGAGTTTAGAAATTTTGCAGAGAAAGAAAGGAGGTATTGTAATCCTGTCTCTAAAGTGTGTCAAGAACAGCAGAATAGTACAGCCTCTCTCACATCATTTGTATGTCTTAATCAGAATTTTTATGATAATGTCAAGAAGTGAGAAGCAAATAGAGTTGCCAAATCTGTCCACTGTTGAAACTAGAAGAACTGAAGGGAGTAATTGGGTGTGAAATAAACGTGTGTTCAGAATTGAACTGACACTATTAAATATCCTTCATTTCAGTAGTAAGTAGTAATTACTTTAACTTCAAGGAAAAGAGAAGATTACATCCTGAAAAACTATCACACAAAATAGTCTATCCTTATGTCAGTGATCCTGGTTACTTTAAAGTGTCTGCTTGCTTGAGAAAAGGTTTGTCAAAATGCATCTTTAAATGGAAGAGGGGATTAGGAAACAGCAAACAAAATCCAGCTTTCATTGGGACTTAACTTTTGGGGGTGTGGGGCAGAAAATGGACGATTAATATCACAATCTTTCCAGTGTTCGGTACTATCAAAACTGTTTTCCTTATGGGTAATCCTTTATCAGCAGAAAATTTGTGAAAGACTCAGTAAAATACATATAAAGAATCTCATGCCAAAACCCAGTTAAGGCATATCTCTTCTACAGGTTTAGGAAATGATGATAATCTAAAATAGTGTTTCTGTGCTTAAAAAGCCTAATTGTCATTGTGTATATCAGAATCTTGTCTGTTCTGTACAACTGTTTGTGTTGTCTCACTGCTATTCTTGAAACAAACAGTATTTTTACAGGAGACACTAATTTGTTTGGGGCATAAGAAATAGTTGTTAGTTTTATGGGTAGTAAATCCAAATACCACAATTTTCACTTTAAAATAAGCTGCTTCATTCTGTATGTAAAACAAACTAGCTTCAATATGCTTGGTTTTGTAATTAACAATATAGAGTTATCAAAAATATCTTCTCTAGTACAATGCAGAGAGATTAGGCTAGACTGTGTTACAGAATAATGTGATTATAATGATTTCCTTAAGAGAGTACAAAAGCAGCATCTAAGTTTCAACTGACATTTATTGACACACAGCATCCGTTGGGAGCTTCATCAAACTTTCTATTCTTTTCGGTTTACCACCTCCTGCTTTTATTTACAGTCAGCATATCTGTTAATTAGCCTCTGGAAGAGCCAGTTCTTCTAAGAAGATTTCTTGTCTTCCTGGTGATGGCCCCATGAGGTGACCATGTATACACAGTCTGTGAGTGAATTAATCTTTAACTCATTAATTTCAGTGCCTGATTCTGGAATGTTTAAATGCTGTCTTGGTTTCTTGCTCAGCAATTTGTATTTGGAGAATTGTGGTCCTTGACTTCAGTGACTTCGATGTCATGAACATATCCCAGTGAGCTCTCAGCTTCTCGTGGTTGCATCACTGAAAGTCCTATCTTCTTGTAGTTTTTTTGGTTTGCTGTGATTGGACTAGAATGCAGATGGCTCATTCTTGACTTTCTCTGTGTCACTGCAGTTATTTACCTAGTTTTCATTTCAGTTTTACAGAATAAAATTGCTCCTCCACTTCTTCAGCTATCCCTGTTGCAACATTTTGCAAAAAAATCTGATGTAACATTGCAACACCTGGATCTCACAAAAGGGTGCTCTGTAGGGTATCATACTATTTTATGGAGTCTCACTAACCTCAGTTAGACCTTGTGATCATATGAAGCTGTTTATAGCCACAACCTGAATGCTAGAGGTGGTGCTTGTTGTGCACTTCTCTCAGAGCATGGCTTGTTTATTAGAAAAGAGAAAAGTTGCAGCTATATTTGCAGAAAAAATTCAGGAGCATGATTCAGAGATCTCCCACCCAAGCCTACAGTGTGTGCTAGAAGTGCTCTCAGAGGTGTAAGCTGCTCTGTCCACTTCACTGGGGTGTTAGAATTCTTGTTTCAGTGTTAATGGTTGTGTTTGTTTCACTTGAAAACTAAGAAGAGAATCACTGTGCATATCTGCACAGTCAACTGTAAGTAATGTTTAAAAGTGATGACCAAGTTCCTCACTTTTTAACAGAATGCCATTTATTTCTTCTTCATCCTCCAGTTGAGGACTAGCCAAATGCTAAAGACTTAAGCATAGGAATTCCTGCCCAGAGCTAGTGCAAGTATCGAAAGCCATAAATTACAGAAAGTTTTAGTATGAACATTTCCATAATTTAATGAGAGATTTACTGATAAAAATTCACTCCTTCATTTTTGAAAAATGCAATAATAATAATAATGAAAAAACAATCCAACAAAAAAAACCCCAAACACCCAACCAACAGTATCAACCCTGGAATGCATCCAACTTTGGTACAGGAAAAGTACTTCAAAGGAGTATTACTTTCTTCAGTATGGAAATAGTTTTGCTGATCTGCAAGATTTTATGCTAGCAGAACTGCATCCCATTGTCTGCTTTTTGTAGATACGCAGGCCCAGGTAAAATAACTTATTTTAAAAGGAACTAGAAACCTTAATTCCTTTCAATAACATTCCTAAGACATCCAGTTGTCCAGGATGCTGTGAAAAGAGGCACAAAAATAAAAAAAGAGAAGGTGAATGTCTGCTGCTGATGGCTTTGAAGAGTTAGTGGTGATGCATTGTTGTGGCCAATAATTAACAAAAAAATATCAATGAAACTTTCTATCATCTTTACTTGTAAGAAGCCAATGCTGACTGATCTGTCAATGTTTAATGGAGAAAACTGACACTGAGGGGAAATTGTGGGTGATATTTCTTCAAAACATGTTAACTGCTTTACTTATTTTGTTGTTGAAGGACAGAGAGGTAAGAGATGTTGGAAATGTTTTCTAGAATTAGGCAGCCCTTCACCAGTATTTTATAGGTACTGTTCAAGTCATCTTTGTTAAGGGGAAGCTCCTTTACTATTAGTATGCTGTCATGTTTCAAATCTCATCAAGGCAGCACCAGGAATTTTTTGCACAGATTTCCTTTGACATACAGCCTCAATAAATATGGAAATTACAACTTAAATCTCATTTTTTTCCCCTTGCAAAGCAGTGCGGTGCCCAAATTCATTGAATTTCAACTTTTATTTTTTCTTAATGTTGAAAGGCATTTATGCAAATTTTACTAACAATATGCATGGTTAAATTTAGCTGTAAATTCCAGTCAGTGATTTTTGCTTTGTTTATTGTCCAAGTCAATATGTCTGTGGAGAAAACCTCCTGCTGTGCCAGAATACATAGTCAGCTACTTGGAAAAGTGGAAAGTTTAATTATGAGACTTTAGTCTGCAAAAGGGTAGAACAAGCACTGGGTTTTGGGTTGATTTTTTTTTTATTATGACTTCAGCTAACAGTAATATAATATATATGGTTTGTTTTAACACTATCAGACAAAGCACATGATTTTTCTTTAACCTGGTCATCTGTGTAACTGCAGGCTTCTGGAAGAAAGTAGAGGTCTTGAGTAAATGATGCATTCTTAAACTTTCAAGGTACATCGTGGCATAAATAAAATTGAGGTGTGAAGGAAAAAGAAAGCATAAACATGTGTGTTGCTGGCAGTATCTTCATTAAAATATACTTTGTCCTACGAAGATACTAGTGTCAGGTTGCCTGAAAGATGTAAATTTCCTTTGTTGCTCTCAAGTTATTTTGATTTTTGTGCATGGTAACAATGAAGTATCTTCATACAAGGTTTATGAGTGGAAGGGTAAATTACTGCTGGGGAATATGTGTTGTAAATGATATCCAAACATATTGTCATGTTTGTAACAGAAAGCTCTCCAAGATTGTATTTACTGGAGTGGTTCCTATGTTTGCAGTTTTTGCAAGTTATTTACATGCAATGCATTTTATCTAGCTATCTAAAAAAAAACTCCACTGCATGAAAAGATGTTTCTCCTGCCTACCTAGAGTATATGTAATACTGTAATAATCTCTATTTCTCCTTATGGTTCAATGCATATTTGTCCTTTCTAAGCCTGTTCAGCTGTAATATGAAGAATGCTTTTTATAATAATTGTACTGTGGATGATAGTTATTAGCTTTACTCCAAGCCAATAAAATTTTTAAAAATTGTGTTATGGTTAATGTTTGGGTTTCATGACTTTCATCAGGTCTGTAGGCATATTCTTTTGTTCTTTGCATCTGTGTAGGACTGATCCATAACCTGAACTTGTAGGTTCTAAAGTAATACAAATGGTACATGATAATTTGTGTGAAGAAAGGCTGGCAGCTTCACAGAGGAGATTTATGAACCTGTAGGTAGGTTCAGAATAAGCCTGTAGCTTCCCTTCCCCTATACTCTGCATTTCCACAATACAACTGTTCTTCTAATGTGTTTACTGGGTCATATTAAATGGTCCTCTGTGTAGGACATTAAATGCATTTATGGTAGAGTGAGAGTTTTGTTCTGAGTCACTGGTGCATCAAGAGTTTCTTCATAATATTCTGGTTGCCTAATACAGTGAGACAGGCACACGAGAGGGATATACACTGATGTCTTATGGTAGCAATCCTTGAACCTGAATTGTAAGAGATGTGAAGGTGGCTAATTTTCTGTAGAGCTGAGTGGGACTTGATGTTCCTAAATACCTTGGAATTCTCCATGTATAAAGTTTAGTTGCAATATAGCCCCTTAATTCTCCACACATCCCTGTATTCTTCCATACACATTTCTCGTTGACTATTTTACTGTTAATTGGCAATTTGGATGCTTAATTATGCTTCTGTTTTGGGAGATGTTTCTTACTCGTCTTATCCTGTATTTCTTTGGACTGTCTGTTCCTTTTCAGCTTTTTCCACTCCTACACTTTCTGTACCTAATGAAGGCACTAGCAGACTTAGTTTCCATTGACTAGCTTCCCTCTTACAATGGCATGTATGAAACATAAGACCATTGGTATTAATAGAGCTATCTTCTTGGTAAAGATGCTAGAAAAGGAATCATTAAGGCTCAAAATTGATACAGATTTGTCCATTCAACCTGTTTTTTGACCGATGTATGCTCAATATGCAAGCTACGTATTAGCCAAATTCTACTTCATTTGACTGACAAAAGGTGTAGGACTAGGGGTATGTGCCTGTCATGGTTTGACCCCAGCCAGTCACCAAATGCCACGTAGACACTCACTCCCTCCACACCAGCACGATGGGGGAGAGAATCAGAAGGGTCAAAGCTAGTAAAAACTGTAGGTTGAGATAAAGACAGTTTAATAGGGAAAGCAAAAGTTGCACACAAGCAAAGCAAAACAAGACATTAATTCCCTGCTTCCCATGGGCAGGAGGTGTTCAGTCATCTCCAGGAGAGCATCTCCATCACACACAGTGGTTCCTTTGGGAAGGCAAATGCCATTGCTCCAAATGTGTCTGCCCCCCTTCCTTCTTCTTCCTCCCACTTTATATATTAAGTATGATGTCATATGGTATGAAATACCCTGTTGGTCAGCTTGTATTACCTGTCCTGGCTGTGTCTCCTCCCAGTCTCCCATTCACCCCCAACTTCCTTGCCAGTGTGGCAGTAGAGAAAGCAGAAGAGGCCTTGGCTCTGTCTAAGTGCTGCTCAGCAAGAACAAAAACATCTCTGTACTGTCAACCCTGTGTTCTGCACAAATCCAAAACATAACCCCATGCTAGCCACTGTGAAGAAAGTTTACTCTGCCCCAGCCCAGACCAGCACAGTGCCACAGGCAGTTAAATAATGCAAAACATTATGTCAGTCTAATGTTTTTGTCAGAGAAATTACTGTTTGCTCTTCTGAAACTAATAGTAGGGAATCAGGGCATATATCAACATAGCACTTTCTTCCCATGCTGGACTTCTAACTTAATTTTAGGAGTAGGATACAGTTTGCAGTAGGATTTAAGTGCTTATGTATCACAGGTTGCTTTTGGCTTATGAAACATGTTTTCTTTCTCTATATTCAATAAAAAGAACATTAATTAAAGAAATTAGTATGATTGACTGTTCTTGTGGCTCAGAGGTTCATGCTTCTGGCTCTTCGATGGCCACGAGTGTTTCATGTGTAAGTAGTTATAAACTGTTTGTTTTATTGATGCTGGTTTTTATCACAGAATGTATTGGTTTGTCCTGAGGAACACCCCAGGTGGACCATGGCCCTTGAACTCCACCTCAGTGAGGTGTGCTTTCAAAGGGCCTTACGTTGCCCCATCAGTGTGAGGCCTAAACATATACCATAAACAATCTCAGGATGAGAGAGCAAATTAAATGATGATGAGAAGATGGTAAATTAGGTTAGGAACGGGTACAAGGTTGGTGATCCTTGAGGGACACTGCAACTCTGCCTGTGGCAGCATGGATACTTCCAAGCTTCTCTTCAGCTGTGGGTTTGTTGCCTATTGCTATATGCTAGATCTATGTACTTAATTATGAACCTTGTATTTTGATGCTATCTAGCTGCTCTCAAAGTGGTGTTGCTCACTTTCTGCCTAACAATACTGATTAAAGTGAAAAATGTTTGGTTTTGGTCATCTTGTTTCATAATCAGATGCATCTGGGAACTCCATCTATAGAATCTCTTCTTAGAATCAGCTCAATCTTTCTGAGTGCCAAATACAACCAGCTGAAATGTCCAGACATTAATAGATGTAGATTTGTTTTTTAATCTAATCTAAACATCACAGCAATATTTTGCATAGAACTGTTGGTGCCTCCCATGCACTGAATTTTTTTGTGGCATTAATATAGTGTAAATAGATGGGAATGCAGAATATAAGTGGCTTGTTGACTGATATATTTTCTCCTGCTCTATATGTGTTAATACAGTACCATACTAATACTGTATTAATCAGTGCTCATGGGAGATTATGCTGGTGGAAAACATGATCATGGGATTTGACCTTGTTGGAAGCAAGGGCTCTTCCAGGTCGTGAAAGGCCAAATATTCAGCTCATGACTGGTGTAGAACTCTTTTTCTGTCATAACAGAGATACTGACACCTGGTTTGCACTTGAAAGTGTTATCAAGAAGGCTTGTCAGAGAGGGATGTGAATTTTTTGCTGACATAGCTGTTCCAGCAAAAACCCTAGTGCAGAAGCTGCATAAGAAGTTCTTTTACCTGTACATTTTACTTCTCTTGAGGGATAGGTGTAAGCTGCTTGGGAAGAGGAGTCTTGTTAGTGTAATTTCTATATTAACCTTTCTAGTGTAAATCAGCTGTAAGCCTTGTTCTGTAGGGACTCACATGCAAGTTTATCACTGCACACAGAGATGATATATCATAGCTTATGCTTATGTTGCTCTGAAGAACGACCTCCAGAGCAACTCTAGGAATAGTATGAGATCTCTGTCTCCTGTTCATCTTCTGCCTGCAAGGTTGTCTCTCTATTCGTGCAAGTTGCATGAATAATGCCTGACAATGCATGAATATTCATGTTTGGCACCTGCCCTGTTGATGGTTCTAGTCATGAAGATAGTTTTGGGGCCACATTTAGGAGATGCTGTAGACACAGCCATTGTTTTACTGAACTACTTGCAGGAAGAAAGGAGGCTGGATGCAGATAGAACAATGAAAATGAGGGAGGGAAAATCCCTAGCAGTGAAGCTTATGATGTACAACACACAAACTAAAGGATGAGAAGTACAAAAGTAGGAGCTTTCTTGGGTGAATCAGTTCCAGGAAAAATAAGCATGTGGAAACACTTGGTGTTTCAGGATTGTCCTTTGCTGGTGGTACATGCAGCACCATAAATCACAACTAGTTCTAAAGAATTGGTAGTGGAATAGGAGAGTAGAAATGGTATGAGTAAACTTGGGATACCATTTGAAGCCTTCTCTTGTCTCTTACAATTTAGTTCCTACATCTTCCATTTGGAAGTTGTACCTTGGAATTGATGACTTAAAGAGTGGGCTCTTAGTGTTTGCCTGCAGGAAGGAGTCCTTTTTCTCTTATGGAGAGACAGACACCCTAACTAGAAATTACAGCTAGCCTCAAGCGTATGCATATTTTGTATTGGATCAAGTTATTTTATAACATCTGAAATGGAGGCTGGTCCAGATACCAGGATACATTATTTGCACTAGCAGAAATAATTTCACATCACACTCTGCAGGAATTCAGACTTGTTCTATTTTTGGGCTTGAAATGGGAACAGCTTGAACAAGCTAGGTGATGTTTTATTTGAGACAAAGGTTTCCTTTTTCCTCAAAGGTTTTTTCAAGACATGCGGAAAGCCTATTTCAAATAATACTGCCAGAGCTGAGTATGTAAGCTCTGTGGTCTTGCACTGAGGTCGATTAATCAGCCAAGGTTAATAGAAATTAGTATTTTCACTTCAAGTCCTAGAGACTTACTTTGGAAATGCATGAATCTGTAGGCTTGCGGTCTCCCTGACAGATGAATCTAGTCTTGAGGATTGCAAATTCGATCCCTGCTGTTACCAGTCCAGCCACAGGGGCCATTCAACAAAAGATCTCTGAGTTAATGATTGCTGTTCTATGACAGGGATATTGGACTTATTATACACTGAACACAAAGGTCTCTGATCCATATTCGTGCCTTGTTTCCTGCTTGGGATTCAGCACCACATGGTGGTAACTGTCTGCTTCATGCAGGAAAGCATTCTGCTGTGATATCCGTGAGCGATAGTATCAGAAGAACATCCGTTTTCCATGAATTTAAACTATTACCACAGTTAGGTGCAATTATTGAGAATCCCCGTAGAGTCGTACAAAAAATGTTGTCTCTGTCCAAAGATGTTGATTCTGGAATGTAGCAGTGCCAGTCTGACATGCTTAGTTTGGGGTCTCAGTGGCTGCTATAAATTGTACCCTGGAAAATGGTTACTAGGATTATAAAGTATAGTGCTGCATTTCAAGCTCTATTTTAAGTACCAGTGGCTTTGTCAAACTATACATGCAATTTAAATCAAATTTATATGGTGAAAATATGTTGAAGAGGAACCAGTGGAACAGGATGACTTCATAGCAAAGAATATTGACTTTGCATATTAACTTCATTAACTTAATGCTGTCTCTTGTGTATTGGAAAATTGTTCAAGTGAGAATAATAGCTTTTGAACTACTTACAGGCTAATAGGTAGTGATTGTAGTCTCTAAGACTTTGAATAGCTGTGGCTCTTGATTACACAGATTAAATGTGAGTGCAGTTTTCAATATGTCTGATTTTCGAAAAACTCATTTTCTGTCCTTCATTTTGACTTTCATGGCTAACGACACTGACTTCTAATGCATATTTAATTTGGGAGTGGGAAATTAAATTCCTCTTCTTCCCCCTCATAGTAGAGACAGGAGTGCAGAAGCATGCCATATGCTTATTTTAATTTCTTCAAGACTGAAGCTCAATTATTCAAATATAAGGTTGCATTAGTGGTAGTTCCCATACAGTGGGACATGCTCTGTTTAAACAGCTGATTGGTTATAGATGCTTGTAGCATTCATAGCACTAATTTTTCATGTACTCCATCCTTATGTTTTTTTCTCCTCATATCTGAACGGTGTGCGTGTCTCTTTGCATCCGCTGCGATTTCTCAGTGAATGCTGGTTCCCAAGTTCTTTTTCTATTCTCTCCTTTTTTTTTTTCTTTTTTTTTTTTTTTTTTTTCTCCAGGGCCTAATTATGAAACAGCTTCAAATAAATACAATTTTTTAACAAAAAACATTCTGCTTCCTGTGAACAATGGGCTGAATTTTTCTCTTTATTCTTGGGGAGTTCTTATTCAGTTGGAGTGCTTTGCAGTTGGCTAGGCCTGAGATTTCTGGGAGCTGTAATTGTGTCTCATTAATTCTTACAGTAATGTAGGGTAACTATAAGGAGCATGCAATTAGTGGTCTGGTCAATGAATAGAGCAGTTAATCAGCAGACAAAGGATGGGGCTCAGGACCTATTAGGCTGAAAGGAAGTGTTACTATTGTCACAGCCAGTAGGAATGCATGCAGACATGCCTTAAAGTTGAACTGTTTAAGAGAACTGTATGTCTTTTTGCTAAACCAGTTTTCCTACCTATTCCACTACTTGAGAGAGATTCATTTAAGCTTGTCTGCAAGGAGTCAGAGACCATATCAGAGGTTTCAACAGACTGAACAAACTGTGTTAGTGTATTCTCTCACATTAACAGAGACAGCCCCAGACTTTATAAAAAATTAAAAGTGGCCACAGATGTGTAAGGCTGTTCCTTCTCCTCAGAGTAATGGTCGGTGAATGTAAAGTTGAAATCAGCCATTGTGTAGATTGTCACTCAGTCATACTCAGCATATTTGTCTTCATAATGAACCTTGTTTGTTGTGAATGGCTGTGCTGTTTGTTCTGGATGGCTGTGCTTTCAGTGTATGTAAATATATGCAAATACTCATAACAATTTCAAAATGGTAGCTCATATGGTAACAAATAACTTCTACTTTCATGAAGCCTTGACTTTTACTATATCTAGGGTTTGAAATGCAAAAATGACTCCAACTTTAGACAGTGTTTTGGGTTTTTTTGTTAGCTCCAGATCAGACTTGTAGTTGTTTCTGCTTTTGAAAAAATATGAACCTCATGAATCCTGTGAAATGTTATGACATAGGATGATTATAAAGAAAAAAGCTTTATCAATAAAACACTGCCCTTGAGTAAGTCTTATGTCTAGTAGGCATTGCTTCAAATAGAAAATCATTTCTTCTCTTAAGTAAAGCAGACACTTGGCATAAAAAAGCCGTAATTAAAATAACTTTTTTTGGGGAAAAAAAGGGAATTGAACTTTAATAATTAACTTATATTCAGAGCCTAGTGTTTTTCTCAAAACTGAAAGTAATTTTTTACTGTCTTCTTTGTATTAACAGGTCTGTAGCTTTATCTCTTCTCATGGTATTCACATCAGCAGCAAGTAACCTTAGAAGAATAAAGTCTCTCAGGCTTTATATTAAGAATTCAATTATTCTGTATAATTAGCCCTGATTTGTTAAATATTTGAAACATTTTCTACTCTTAGGTATGGAACAGCATGCTGGAATGATCAGAACCACAAATAACTTGTACCTTTACTCAGAAAATGCTTTTTTAATCAAATAATAAGGAAGATTAAGCCTGAGTTCCTCTCTTTTTCTGTTTGGATTTTATTCCCACAAGAAATATCAGTTTTGTCCACAATCTCTCGTGTATTTCTATTCCCTTGAAATACAAAGAGGCAATGGATTCTGGTATAAATTAGGTAGGTTTAATGAAATTTATGAGTTGTAACTTGTGCCTTGAATATAAAATACTTGAGTGAGGCATAAGGTATTTTGCTGATGCCATTATTGTCACCTGTCTGTTTTTTCATTCTTCTGTGCCTGTTTTTGAAACACTTAGGAGCTGTGGAGTCTTGGGAATAACAGTTTCTGTATGCCATACATAGCAAATATTTCCAAGGTCATTTTTTTTACAGTGTCTTTTAAATAATCAGGGCAGACTTGCCCTGCAAAATCTGAAAATGGTACTACTCCCACACTCAGAAGCTGGCTCATACCTTATATATTTGCTACTTTTCCACTTAATTAGAACGTGTTCTCATCTGCCATCAGACAGCATCAAAAAAGTTGCTGCTCAGCATCATTGATAAGCATTATGGGTTTAATGGAAATTACCTTTTCTTCTCCTCACCCCCAGTAAAGTTTTTCCTGTTGAAACACAGATTCAGTTATGGGGGGCTATTGACCTAGAAGGGGTCTTAAACTAGTCACTAAAATATTATTTTGGGAGGTAGCAGATTAATTGTGGTCTTTCATAACAGGAATGGGCATTATGATAGAAATTATAAACACTCCTTAATATATGAAGATGGATGAAAGGTCTTTAACCTTCTTGTAAATTAACAGAACATCCATCTCTGTATCTCTCTTTACATAGACACACGTCTATTTTTACTTAGCAATAAGAATTAGTGTTACTCTGATGGACAGTGTAGGGTAAGGTAAATTAAACAACTCGGTTGCTGTTTTGAGAACTCTTTTTCTTAGTGTAGTGTGAGTCTTCTGTGGTGTACCTGGCCTGTTGTACAGGTCTCCACTCTGCAAGAATCCCAGAGTAGAAAAGTTTATAGCCCATAACTAAAAATGTATACCAATGTATTTTAAAGTGCATTAGCTTTAAATAAATCCTTCTCTATGTGCCCTGTTTCTTCTGCAAGATGACATTGATTATTATAACATAAATACATGGATCTTGCTCTCTAAGCTAGTTGCCTGTGCTTCTTGATCTGTTGTCAGAGCAGTGAAAAAATATTGCTTTTTGACTAGTTGTCCCACCTCTTTTAAACTTTGTTCATGAGTATTTTTATGCTTTAAGTGGCAGGTCTTGTGGAAGTTGCTGCTTAAGATGGTACTGTCACCAAATCACTTTCCCATTATGAAAGACATCCTGGATAATTGCTTAAGAAAATACTGGCTTTTAAATCATGGCTGAAATGAAGTGAGGTTTTTACCTCCATGGTGCAAATCATTCCATTATAACTAGTTTGTGTATTATTTATACAGGATTTCTATACTGAAGGCTCACCTTGGGGATCAAGCTATGACATTATAACTAGTTTGTGTATTATTTATGCAGGATTTCTATACTGAAGACTCACCTTGGGGATCAAGCTATGGTGCTCACAACCAGTAAGTAATTTTATCAGTCAATCAAGAAATGTATTTGTAGACTCTCCAATGCTGCTGAGAGACATAGATCACTGAAGTAATCCCTTTTTTTTTTTTAACCTAAAGTGAGGTTTGGAAGAGTGAGCTATTTAAGTCCAAAATTGTGCTGTAAGAGTGCCTTCTTAACTTCAGTCTAGCCCTGGTGACAGCCAAGCTCCATGAGCAACTTTTCCATTCCATGGCCCCTGGCATGCTGCTGCAGCTGAGGTCCTGTTTTGGCAGAGCTCATTGCCTGGCTCCTTAAGCTTGCCTAGGATCCAAGAAGCAGATCTTATGGAATCAGTTACCTGGGACAGGTAAATGTTCCCAGAGCACACAATATCTTTGTACAGCTTCATCGCCTCATAAAATGCAGTGAGAGCAGCTACTCCTGGGAGAAAGATGGAGCAGCTTCCTTTTACATAAATTATAGTGGCTAGATAGTCACCCAGGAAATGTTGGAGCCACCTTGCATCTGTGTTGCATGTTGCCTTGCAGGCTCCCCTAGCTCCCAGAGTAAAGGCTAGTCTGAGCTAGCAAAAAAAATAGTTCTAGTCCTTTAATGGCTTTACATATGAAATGGCTTCTTAGGAATTTGAACCAGAATCAATTCAGTGACCCAGAAGAGAATATGGAGTATTGGTGTGTGGCATGCTCCGTGCAATTTGTCACAGCGAATAAGCTCCTGTGTAGGCTACTTGCTGCAACTGTTGTAGAACATTTTCTGTATACAGTTTCTTTAGCAAACCTGCCTACTGTAACAAGAACACGAAGTAAAATGGGTAGGAGCATGAAAAGCTAGCCTTTCTGATGGCCATGCTGAAAGAAAATTTCTTGTGACTGTTGTTCCTCGTTTCACTGTAGTCTATACTAAAGTAGGAAGTAAGACCCTTCCTGACCAGGAATTGTTCCAGCTGTGTTTGAAGTGTGATGATTTGGGCCATCTATGTACAACTTAGAAATTGTGGTTGACAGTGATGATTTGGGCCATCTATGTACAACGTAGAAATTATGGTTGACGTTATGACATTGTTATTATATTGCAAAATCCCTCTGCATGTTTGCTTTAGCTCCCAATTGCTTGCTGGCAGGATAATGGACACTGTGAATAAGATTTGACTTGCATGTGAGAAGGACTGGTCACATTGGGAAGATTTGTTTTCCTGCAAAGACCTAGAAAATGCAGTGCAGGAAATGTCCACATTGGCAATAGCATGATGACAGGTGTTAATTCTAAGATAGAGGGCAAAGAAACATTTTTTTAATAATGAAATATGTAACTGAAGGACTAGAGGAGGGTAGGGGAAATGATTTGACTCCAAAGGTGCCCGATGTCCTAAAGGCAAGTCCTGAAATGTCTGAGAAGGATTTTGGACAGTATGAACTTCCCATAGGGGTGAAGTCCATAGTGATCAGAATTTTCCTTGAGCTGACACACCTCAGGTTGAATCCCCTCATTGTTGGCTGCTGTGCTGCATCAGCTTCAAGTTTCATGTGATCCCTGAGTTGCACATCCACATTTATGTCTTACTATCACAAACTAAGCACAGTCATACAGGATCAGACTAAACATTTGTCTAGCCAGGTATACTGTTTCTGACAGCAGCCTCGGGGAGCGTAGAAGAAAGTGCCAAGCATGTAATGATGCCTTCTTGGTGTACTCTCCTACCTTCTACTGAATCATGCTTTGGCGACTTCCTGAGCTAGAGATAATACCAACATTTTTCTTCCCTCCCTCAGTTCCATTAGTGGTGCAAGCCTTGGAGACTTACTTTCTATTTTGTTTAAAACCATTTTCTTATTTTCTTTTACGCAGTATCTTACGCAAGCACTCTTTTGTACAATGAACTGTAAAGCTCATACATCTTTTTTCCCTGTTTAAATTCCTTTTTGGGATTCTCTTCTTCCTTGACATCTGCCAGAATAGGTTGGTTGCTAATTTATTTCTATTTACTGTGTTAGTTAGCCGCTCATTAATGTGAGGGGAAGGGTGTGGGGGTCCCTAGGGAAGCTGCTGGCTGTACAAACTCCAGCAGGATGGCTCCGTTTTAGCTGCTGTGCTAGAAAACAGGGAGGAGTTAAGGTGCTCAGTCCAAGACAGAATTTTTGAAAACTAACAGTTCCAGGAGCCTTCAACTCCAGAAACCTTGTGTTTCTCTGCAAGATAAACTGGTTGTGCAAGCCAGGTCTCAGTATGACAGGAATCAAGCCAATTGCCACTGACACAGGTTTTGGATGATGTGGATAATCAATCAGTAAAATCATTTCTTTCGCTTCTAGTACTCAGCAAGTTGTGGCTGGTTCTTTTCTAAATCCAACCGTTTCTGAAAAGGATAAATGGTGCTACACTGCACACTGCCTCCCTCCCCCTTCTTTGAAGCAGGAAGTAAATGCATCTGTGGAAGAACTGCGGTGTGAGCAAACACAATATTGAGCCAGGAAATGTTTATGCAAGAGCATGTGAAAACCTGAAGGAAAATGTAGATCTAAAAAAATCCCATACCCAACAACTACTTCTCTCTCCTCATTAAATGTAAAGGAGTAAAATTTCTTGGTATTTTAGGGACATGGTTTTTCATTAAACAAATAAACCCTCCTTGTTGAACTATAATTCTGAGTTAGATCAGTTCTTTTCGATTTCAGTATTTGCTTCTTCTCTTGGAGAACTTCATAGGCCAGAGTTGGTTTTGGGAGGAGGAGTGGATCCATATCCTTCGTAGCTGTCTAAGTCTCTAGTCTCCTACATTTGAAAAAATAGCCCTTACTACTAAACTGTTATAACTGTCGCAATTCTGACTACAGAAATTGTTATCTAGATGGAAAGGAATAAATAGGGAAGAAGTGATCTTTAAAATCTTCATACATGGGAAAGAAGCAAGAAATATTACCAAGTCATTCTTTGTCACATAGTTGCCAACTCCAGTTATGACGAAGAGTTTATAATTCTTTTCTATTCCTACTTTTGCATGCTGATGGGTTTAAGTGATGCGATTAAACCTCTGGAACACAAGATGCAGCCTATGTGTCATCTAATCCAGTGCTGACCCCTACTTTCTAGTCTCTGTGGGAAGGTTCTCTTCTGCTTCAGTATCTTGTCAGCCACTTTGAATGCTTTTAATCCTACTCATATTTTGTGGTATAGAGCATGCCAAAAATATGTCCCCTTAATTCAGGCCAGGCAAATTAGAAGGTATTGAGGCCCATGTTGAAAGGGTTTGCCTTCTAGGCAAACTTGTTATTTTATTGCTCAACTATTTTACTGTGGAAACAATATCTTGTTCCTCATCTATGTCATAGCAAAAATAGTCTAGAATCACCTGCTTTTCCATTGTACCCTTCACTTCCAGCTCATAAGAATTTTTGATGCCATACAGCTCTCTTTATGCACCTCTATTTTTCAGATTATTCTCCCTTCTCCATCAATTGCCCCTCAGATTTAGAATCCTCCTTTGTTGCCACATGGCATTCCTATTGTCAGTCATCTTTCAAAGTCAGTCAAATGTTGCTGTTCTTGTTACAGACAAACAGATAAAATAATCTGGTGAGCAACCTGCTATAATAAAGTAAAAATGGTCTTTCTATCCTAAGTAAGTTATAGCCTGGTTTTTTTTCACATTCTGGTCCTAAACTCTTGCTTGTTGAATCCAATTTTTGATGGATTGATAGTAGGTTAATTTTACATATTCTGGATCTCAGCTATTTTTGGGTACAATAGGTTGGAAAGCATTAGCAGCAATGCTAATCTCTTCTCTTTTCTGGTTTTCAGTCATACAGAGATATATACTGCTCTTTTCTGGTTTTCAGTCATACAGAGGTATATGCTCGTTAAAAAAAAGTGTGTTCTAAATTTCAGAGATGGGATTTTTTGTCTATGTCAAGGAAATCTTCCTATGCTTTGGAACAGAAAACTTGGTTATAAGTTGGGATTTTGAAGTGAGAATTTTTCATATGTAAAAAAGTTTGGTACTCTTCCTTTTCACTCACTTGTTTTCTTTTTGATTTATTTGAATAGAGGTAGATATTGAGCTAGAAGACACAAGCATAGACAATGCATATATGCAAGAAACTCAGTTAGTATTATAGACTAAAATGAAATTAAATGTGCATTCAGCTGTGGTTACATGCCAGTTGGCATGTGTCCTTTGCTGGTTTGCCATTAAACTTCAAAGTGTTGTGGGTTTTTTTTCTGAATCGACCAAGGTAGTATAGGCCTCCAAATGTTGAATCTTTCCCTGCATTTCTGGTTTGGAAAACTTGCACTGTGTGTCCTCTTCCTCTTACTGTTACTACCAATACTTCTGCTATTAATAGCTATGGTTGCATCATGTTTAAGACATGCTAACTACAACTAGAATACACCAAAGAGATGTCTCTTGTTTTTTGGGAACTTACCCTCTGACACAAGAGACAAACCGAGATACGCAGATGGAAATTCTGCATTCAGTAGTACAGCATATGGAAGCTGAGCATACTATTGGCAGCATTTTTACTATGGTTTTTGAAGGCTTCAAGTAAAAGAGGAGGATGAAGGTAGACTTAAAGAATAAAGAAATTGCCACATAGTTACTTACGGGGGTTTCCAGCCACTGAGGTATAAAGAAATTGCCACATAGTTACTTACAGGGATTTCCAGCCACTGAGGCAGAGCATTGCAGAAAGCACCAACACAATTACTTAGAAATAAGTTGACATGGGAGGTATCACGGTGAATTAGGAGCTTTGCTGGTCTCTTTATAGACAAAATAGGTCTAAGGGTGTAAGGAATGGGCTATAAATGTAAGAAAAAAATGAAGAGAAGTATTTTATGTTTTATGTAGTATTGAGGGCTGTATGGCAAATGTACCCAGATTACAGTGAAGGAAGGGCATAGGTCCAGTGAGTCATGAGTGAACTAGTCTCTAAGTCTAGGTTCAGTGCTCTTGAGCACTGCCTTTCTGTGCTGATGGTCTGGAGAGGTGGAGCTGGGTCTTACAGACATCCAGAGTCTGAATCCACTCCTGCTCTCCTGTTTTATCTTGTAAGGTGGGGTAGTTGTTGAAATATGACTTTGTATGTGTGCTAACCATCATCTGATTCATTGTGAAACTATTGCCAGACTTTTACTAGCCCTGTCTCAGCTACTCTATTGCATCCTTGCTGCACTGCCAAGACTGCATAATTCATAATCAGCCATGGATTAGCTGTTGTTTTGTGCAGTCATGTTGTGGCTGCTCCTAAAGTTTTGGTTGGAAATCCACATTCTGGAACTGTACGATGATGCTCACGTGCCCGTTAATGGATGCTGCTGATACTCTGAATTGTTAAGGTATTAATGTTCTGGTGTGCCAAATTGAGGAGGCCTTGAGTAACTATAAGCAGGATGGGCAGTGGGTACAACACTCCAGAGCAACTTTCAATGGAAGTCGAGGCAGGCTGTTGGCAAGGTGTCACAGAGGAATGGCTGAAACTTACCTAACAGGTCCTAAGCAAAATAAAGAGATTTAAATCATGACTTACCTAACAGGTCCTAAGCAAAATATAAGAGATTTAGATAATTTTTTTAGAATAGTCAACTTACCTTCTTGTGTGCTGAGAATTCACTGCAGCCTCTCCATTCATTGCTCTGCCAGATTTATTGTGCTGCAACTCCTTCACTCACCATATTTCCTACCTTCCTTCCTACCTGCCTACCTCCTGTTCTTCACCCTTCTGCATGAAACTTCCCCTGCCCCTGACATGCATTGCAAAGACTTGGTGGCAAGTGTCCTCCATATTGAATGAGAATGGTGACAATGCAAGACTGAGTAATTCAGCTCCTTTGTTGTCCTTTTCACTTCAGTTATGAATTTTAAAAAATATTTATTCACCCAAATTATATCTATGTTTTACTGACTGTGTAGTTTACCATTGGGCTTGTTTGCTGTATTTTTAAAACCTAATGCCTGCTATCTTATCCATTGTTTTATAGATGTGTAAAGGGCTCTGAAAGCAGCTACATAGTGGAATTTAGTGGTGTATGATAGATTTTATTGGGATCAAGAGCTTGTAAATTAATACAGAATTTCTGAGAGCTTCAGAATATACCTGCCTGAAAAAATAGCAATAGTGACTTGATATGATATTTGTATGTTTGCTTTTAGTTTTAAAATGTCTCTGAGAGTCAAGCTTCCTGGTAGCCAATTTATTTTTTAAATAACAAGGACTGTCTAGAAGTACATTCAGGAGGAAAACACAGTAATTAATTTGTCACTGAAACCTGAGGGGTCCTCTTCCTCATATAGGTGATAATGAAGGTTTTGCATGTAATTAGCAGGAATAATTAGCACATTTCTGGTAACAAATAGACTGAGTGGTTCTCTGCAAATAAATTAATTGTTGTGCTACCACAGGCAATTGTCTCTTTATTGTCTGACAATGCCCCTTGTTTGCACTAAAGCCTATTTCCGACCTTAGCAGCTTTTCACAAATAGGAAAGAGAATCTCTAAAATTGTACCTCATCCATCTGCTTCTGAGAAACTTCAGGACCACCATGGGATTTGTTTGTCGAGACTTGTTAAACAATTTGTAATCGCCAATGTGTGTTTCACTATATTAACAAATGAATTGTGCAAATCAACTTAGTGGGTAAGCCAGAAAACACACACTAATCAGTCAAAGGCTGATTCTGGGCAACTAGGAAAGGAAATGTCTCTGAAAAATAATATAGCAGTAAATTCACAGCAAAGCTGTACAAATCCCAGAATTCCACATATAATCACACAACCAAGCAGAACTGGTTTTATGTGGTAGATGTTCATCATAATGCAAAATCACACTGTGATGTCTGTGCCCTTTGCTTCACTGCTGTAAAAAGTGGAAGGTGTCACAGGCCTGCTGCAACACATCCTTAGTCAGCCTATATTCTGTCTTCATTTGCTCTTTTCAGAAGATCTAAGAAGCTAGTGTTGAGCTAGGCTTTCTACTTCAGGTGTTTTGTTTCATCCTTTTTCTCTCTTTTTTGCCCTGTGTTTCCTTTGCTTAGGCACAACTGTCATCTCAGCAAGAAGCTTACATTAGCTTCTGGGTCTTCATAAATATGGAAACTATTGGTTATGGTGAAGTCTGCAGTTAGGTTTCATCATTCCCATGTATCTGTAGAGGGGAAAGAAAAGGGAGAAAACATAAATTGAAGATGGGATGCTGCAGGTATAGGGTTGGGTAAAATAATAAATTTTGTTTAGGGGAAATATTGGTTCTTCTATTTTTTTGCTATGGTAGTAGTTCTCCAGTCTTCTTCTGGAACGGAAACAATGAGAATATAACTGATGGGTGTCTCTTTTTCTTTGAGGGTAGGTTTACTGTATTTGTCCAAAATAAAAATTTATTATTTAATTTCTAAACGAGTATTTATATTGATACGTGTTTTGGTTTGGTTTTTTTTTCATTATTTCCTCACTTTTCTCGACTAGCCATGGCACTGAACAGTGCAGTTAAATCTTGGAACATAATGCCAGGAGTTTTTGGAATTAATGTCACAAACTGCAGCAGAAGAACTAGTCCTGCCCTTTTTCAGTGTGTTGTTTAATAGTGATGGTTTCCTAAAAGGAAGAAAAAGAGCAATCCTCAGTTTCCTAAACTGGTGTTTTCAGGCATGAAGTGCTTCAGTGCAAATTTAACCATTGGACTGACACTTCCCCTCTTCTTGCCTTATTGGAGAAATGCTACTCATTCTACCATTTCCATGCTCTTGTTGTAGTAGAGTAATAATGTTCCCATTAAAATGTTTCCTTTGGTGCTAATTCTGCCTGCTGAGATATGCTATTCATATTTGTGCTGCTGCTGTACACAGAATTTGATAGGATGAACCAAGTGTAATTCCTCAGCTTTTAAATGCAGTAGATATTTTCTTTTTAAATGAAGTAAAATTTTTTTTTACTTATGACCAAGTGTAATTCCTCAGCTTTTAAATAAAGTAGATATTTTCTTTTTAAATGAAGTCAAATTTTTTTTTAACTTTGCTTTAGAGATTCCTATATGTGATGATAGTCTCATAGTGGTGAAATAGATGTCTTCTCCCTTTACTTGTGTTCTGTTTGTAACAATGAGCAAAATTCACATTCTTTGTGTTTTGCTTGATGAAGCCACTTGCAAAACTGTTATCCAATACAAATTAAAGTATCAGTTGCTGATCCTGCATCTCAATGCTGTATATATATTTTCCACAAACTGAAATAAATCAGGATGTGATGGACAGATCTTAGGAAATTTCTGCAGTGACTTTGTAACAATTGAGTAACACCAGAACTTCACAGTATGGTGATACATGATAGTGGATAATGCAGAGACAAGAATTTGTAATGTTTGCCCCAGTTATATTCTAGAAGGGTCTCCAATACAGTCCAAAATCCTGTATAGAGAGAGACAACTTTAGCAATCAGGTAGTTTAACTTTTTGTACTCCTTTGCTCTGGAGGCTCAACAGTACTGATAACTTTCAAAGGAAAAGCTTTCTGGACTTTGCTTTTAGCTGTTGCTAGTAGCCTGACTTTACATAGTAGAATTAACTGAGGACACTTACTATAGCTGGAAAAGGTTTTCTTTGGCTGTTGTTTAGATTTTTTTTTCCCCTCTTGATTTAGTTTTAATCTAATCTCTTCTGGGCACCAAGCAGAGCTGAAAAGTGAGTGACTTTTTATCTAAATTGAAGTGATAGCAATTGATAGGGTTTTCATCATCTGTCTTTGCTGTCATTGGAGCTTCCTCTGTGATCTGCAGTTGATTGAGAGAAATGAAAACTTAATTGAATTCTTTAGCTTGCTAGCTGTTTATTTATAGATAGATATGTTGAAGTATGGTGATGCAGGACAGAGTTCTGTTTCTTCCTATGAATATAAAAAGCTTTATTGATTTCATTGGGAGCATGGTCATATTTGACTTCCATGAAAAAGCAGGATGAAACTTAGCTTTGTGTCATGGCTTGGGGAGTTGGTCGTGATGACTGACAATAAAACTGTATCACCCTGGTGAGGTTTCAGGTAATGCTTATCTCCCATGTTTTCATTTTGTTACTGAGTCAAGGACTGAGAAGGTTTTTAGAAAATGCATTTTGCAAAAATAATGCTGGTCCCACTACCTCTGTGGAATTTAATAAATACCTGCTAGAGTCTTCAAACATGTCCCAACATTTTGGTTTTCCTGCTGCTTCCGTTTCCATCATAAAAAATTATGACATTGATTTGTATCTTTTATTATACAGGTTTTGCACCATTAGAACAGCAGCACTGCTATGCACTTAGTAGTCAAGCAACAAAGTGAAATTCAGCCTTGTCAAAGGAAAATTAACTTTGTAAATGTTTGTGAGTAATAAAAATTATGTAAAAAGCATTTACCAGAATTGCTTCATTTTTGTCAGCGACCAGAAGTATTACCTTAGAGTTGGAAAAGTAGAGACTTTGATTGTGATATGACACCTGGTCACTACAACAGGTTTCGGAGATACTATTCCAAGTAGATACATTGTGATATGACACCTGGTCACCACAACAGGTTTTGGAGATACTATTCCAAGTAGATTCACTGTCAGTACCAACCCTTCTAGTCACTGTACATTGATTCCACCAGCACATGGGGAATTCTAGTCCAAGTTAAATATTAATATAGTTTTCTTCTTGTAAACTCTCTGCTGCTTTTAGCTTAGAAAATAAGCTCCTTGACCAAGGATTTGGTCAAATGAGGGAGGAAAAAACCCAAATCACAAAATAATAGCTTAAGCTATAGTTCAAGTCTGATCTGCTTTACAATGGAACAGGGCATAATTGTAACTTTTTTTCATTGAATAATTATATTTCCAAATGTCATGACGTTGAAACAGATTCAGGAGTTTGAGGAGTATATATGATCTTTATTGTGATAAATGTCCTTGAATTCTTCTTGCTAATTCACCATATATTTGCAGAGCTGATCTAAGCATTAGAGCAAACATTGACAGGTCATGTTATTAGGAAGCATAGAAAGAAGATCTAAGAACCAGCAAAGGCTGTTGTGTACCGTGAAGGTAAAACCTTTTATTTTATTTTTTTTCTTCCAATGTGTTGGTGGCTTTTCCCCTGTATTCAAGGGCAGAAAAAATGTTGCCTCAGAGCAACAGCTTTTTTTGTTTGGACCTTTATCCATTGCTCCATCTTAATGATGCTCATAGAATTTCACCAACAAAACACTTTGAAATATTTATTCACTCACAGTCTGCAAATTACAAATTGCAGCTGAGCCTTCACTGGGCATATTTACAACTCCAGAGGGGTAAAAATAGTTACTATGAGCATTGGAATGAAAACATTCCTAACAGTAATCAAATGTTTCCAGCACCCTAGTAAACAACATTTATTAAAATTATGGGTAGAACTGGAATGTATTTCATCGTAGGAAGAGAGGTTCTTGGGGGCAGCAGCTTCTTTTGCCCCCTGGGAGTGTTGGTAATTCAAATCACTCCTCAGTTGTACCCTGACATTTAATCTGAGTGAGTGCATGTAGTGTGAAAGTTGCTGTGACTGGCACTGTCCCTTTCTCATCAGAGGAGTGTTTATTGCTTGGATAGTAGAAAATGAAATCATATGCACTGAGCTAATGAACTGTTGTAGATGCTGTCACTGCATGCTGCAATCTAAAGATATGGAAATGATTTTTGTGGTAAGGTTGCAAGGTTTTGGGATGGCTTCTGTGAGAAGCTTCCAGAAGCTTCCCCTGTGTCCGACAGAGCTAATGCCATCTGGCTCCAAGATGGACCTGCTGCTGGCCAAGGCTGACCCCATCACTGACAGGGGCAACCCCTCTGGGATAACAAATTTAACAAGGGGGTAAAGTTACCTGTGCAAGAGAAAACTGAAGCCAGAGAGTGAGAATATGTGATAGAAGCATTTCGGCAGACACCAAGGCAGTGGAGAGGGAGGGGGAGAAGGTGCTGCAGGTGCAGAGATTCCCCTGCAGCCTGTGATGGAGACTGACCATAGTGAGGCAGGTTGAACCCCTGCAGCCCCTGGAGGTCTGAGGTGGAGCAGATAACCAGCTGCAGCCCCCAGGGACCCCACACTGCACACAGGGGTGGCTGCAGCTCTGGGGGAAGGCACAGGGTCCTGGCAGGACTGCTGGAGCCATGGAGAGGGAAGAGGCCACACTGGAGCAGGTTTGCTGGCAGAACTTGTTTGTTGAGGGCTGTGTTCCATGGGAGCAACCACGCTGGAGCAGGACTGTGAGGAGACCTCTCCCTGAGGAGGAAGGAGAGGCAGAGAAAATGTGTGATGAACTGACCACAGCCTCCCCCTGCACTGCTGGGGCAAGGAGATAGAGAATTCTTGAGTAAACATGAGCTTCAGAAGCACAGAGGTTAAGGGGAAGGTGTTTTAAGATTTGGTTTTATTTTTCATTATCCTACTCTGATTTGATTGGTAATAATTTTTTCCCCAGGTTGAGTCTGTTTTACCTGTGATGGCAATTGGGGAATGATCTGTCCCTGTCCATATCTCAACCCACGAACCTTTTGTTCTATTTTTTGCTCCACTGTCCAGCTAAGGAGGGCGTAAACATGAGCTTCAGAAGCAGAGAGGTTAGGGGGAAGGTGTTTTAAGATTTGGTTTTATTTTTCAGTATCCTACTCTGATTTGATTGGTAATAATTTTTTCCCCAGGTTGAGTCTGTTTTACCTGTGATGGCAATTGGGGAATGATCTGTCCCTGTCCATATCTCAACCCACGAACCTTTTGTTCTATTTTTTTCTCCACTGTCCAGCTAAGGAGGGCATTGATAGAGCAGCTTTGGTGGGCACCTGGCAACCAGCCAGGGTCAACCCACCACAGCACCTAAGCAGACCTGATTATATCTGTGAGCAGTAAAAGAGATACCTGTGGATTACTGTCATCAATTATTCCAAGTGCTTAACAAGAAAATTATGGTAATGAATAGCCTTAAGCTTCATCAGGAGAGAGGAAACCATTATTTTAAGAACAATCTGAACAATTTGCACTCTGGTGTTAAAGTACATGAATAGAAAAATTTGTCCCTTCTAATTTTTAATTCATTGTCAGGTTGAGGGTTCAGCCACTGTATCCAATTTTGTATGGAGGACCTATGAAGGGAGGACTCAAGTAGAAAAGAGCAAAAACTGGCCTGCTTTCACAAATAAAGGTATAATGGAAAAACACAGTGACTACACAGCAAGATTTTGAAAAGAGCAAAAACTGGCCTGCTTTCAGAAATAAAGGTATAATGGAAAAACACAGCGACTACACAGCAAGATTTCCCCACATTTTCAAAATATTAAGCACCAACCTAAGGTAGACTAGGTTGTTAATGGCTATTAAGAATCGGTTTCAGTTATAGGAAAAATAGACCCCAATTTTAGATTTTATTTTTGTGACTCCTCAAAGTAGGGGCTAAGATATTTGCCAAGTTTCAAACTCTTCAAAGTCAACTCAGCCCTTGTAGGAGC
>NW_008679491.1:8951-27741 GCF_000695815.1 Acanthisitta chloris | reverse complement strand
CGGCCCGGCACAGCTGGACCTGCGTCCTGCCCCGCACCTAACGCTGTGCCTGGGCACCGTCCCACCTCCTGCTCCTGGAAATACAAGCGATTTCCCATAAAGGGATTGCTCCAAGTAGGGCAAAGAAACTTTTGGAAACAAACTATGGGCACAGGTAGCAGTGATACATACTAGCGGGTCTTTGCTTGGTCCATCATAAGTCAGGGGCTTGTTTGCTTTCTTAAAAACCACACATTGTGTATATGTTGATATCCTAATACAAATAATTGGCTACATGCCCTGTATAGTCATGGCATTTTGTTAATTTCATTTCCAGAGCAAGCACAGCAATGTACCTTAGATGTACATGTGGTTGGTTGGGATCCGAAAGAGACTGGTTTTAAATTCAAAGGTGAAAGACAAAGTGCACGAGTCACTGCCCTACAAACCCTCTTAAGAAATAACCAGGTTGGTTATAAGGTATTGCAATAGCTGGAGCAATAAAAGTGCATGGAGAATAGGGAAACTGGTGCAAAGCAGATGGAATGCTGAGCAGATTATTTTTACAGAGGTAATAATTTGGAGCAGTGTACTTTACAGTGGGTGCTGTCTGCTGTGTGTGTACTGAGATGGAAAGCTGAGTTCAGAAATGCAGTTCTGAAAGGTGCTCTTGTTTGCAAGCTCTGGGATCAGGAGACAATGGACAGGCCACCTGGCATTTACTGCTTCCATTATACTCAGGTGCAGCAGAGGAAAGTTTTAGGTTAAGTTCTCTGATGGATTGTTCATTGTTACCTGAAAGTGCTGGTGTAATATATGGGGTTGGAGTTCAGGTTAGGCAAAGCTGAAGGCTTTGTTTTTCACCTGGGATGTAACAGCTCCACTCCCCTTCTTTAAAAGCAAACACATTAGTAGTGAAGCTGTGTAAAGTACCCAGTGTTGTTACTGAAAAAAGTCAAATGCGGGCTGTCAACAAACATTGCTCTACAGTCTTTCTTGTGGAGTGCTAATGTGTTTGTCTCAGTCAGGACTGTGGGGTTGGACTGAGATCTCTTCAGGGTCTTGACAGGTTTGGGCTTCAGATTTTGCAAGGAAAACAGTGATTTGCTACTTAGGGAGTTTTGAAAATAGCACTCAAGAAGAATACTAAGAAGTATTTTTAACTACTAAAAATGTTTTAAAAATCAACAGATTATTTTGTATAATTTTATTTGCATAGTCACCAAAAATAGACTAATGTCCTGGTAGAACTCAGCCTCTTTTTTCTCTCGATTTCTCTCTCCTCCTGGTGTCCCTGCCCTGTCATCTCCCCTCACATCAGTATCTGAAATCAGGTTTTCGATTTCTGTTTCTTTTCTCAGCTCTTACCCTGTTCTTTTTGCTCAGCCAACTGTAGTCCCCCTCAATGACTTCCAAGTTGAAATCTATGCTGCACTTTGGTTCCTTTTCAGAACGGGTTTTAATGTCTGTGAACTCAGTCCCAGTCATCTCACCTGTGATTAACCCATTTCTTCTAGGAGTAGTGGTGCTGATCTGCTGCTCTGTATTTCCTTTGATAAATGGACTCTTTGTTACCTAATATCACAACTTTAATATTGTTCTCCTGCAGTTCACATTGTATGTTCATACAAGGGCCTCCCTTCCTGTCTTCTTTACAGGATAAGGTTCTGTTTCTTGCTCTCTGGGTGACACAGTTTACAGCTCTTGGCCTGCCCTGGCACATTGTACCAGGCTGACACCTCAGGCACAGCAGGGAGAAATGCAGTAGAGCTGTCAGGAAAGAACAGTCACCACCAGTATTACACAGTAACGATTTACAGCTCTCTCTAGGCTGAAAACAACCATGTTTCTGTGAGCCCTGGATGCTCCAAACTGTGCCTGTTCCTCTTTAAAGGTGGAGTCAGTGAGACTGCAGAATAACAAGCTCTGTGGGATTAAGGTGGCATTAGGAGCAGAGGTGTGTCCCCTGCTGCAGCCTGTGGGACAGGGTCAGTGCTGCACACACTGTGCAGGCTGCACCTGAGGTGGGAAAGGCCCAACCTTAGCCAGGTGTTGTTCTCTCTGGTGTGACCTTTAGCTCAGCACGAGGTGTTTGACCAGGTAACTAATAGATGTGAAAACCTCTACGAGGCAGCAAAAGTTCATGCAGGACATGTTCAAGCACTATGTTAACTAATATTTATGTGTTTTATTTGAGTTGCAGAGCTTGTCATGGACAGCTCTGTCCTGGATTGTAAAATCATGTGTTTATAACTTAGCCCTCCTAATCAATTGGGGTTGCTGATGTTCTTATGACTGTTGGAATAAGTTTGGGTTTTACAGAGAGAATCAAGTGTGGAGGCTCAGCTGGGAGTGCTTGGTCAGTCCAGGCAGAGCACAGCTGGGGTAGGACCTCGGGAGTTTTCAGCCTTTGCCATTGCAGTATGAATGGGTGGATGAATGAGGAGTCACTGAACTGGGTTACAGCGTGAGGAGAGAGCTAACAGAGACAAGCTGGAATTCAGTTTAAAAGACCTGTACATTCGGTTTAGCTTTCTAAAGGAGATAAAATGTATTTTCTGACAGCTCTCTTTCATATATTAACCTCATTATTAGTTATACCAAAGGATTCCCCCCAGTAGTTTACTGAATTTTACAAAGACTTTGTTCATGCCGTGGTTTATTATGCACAGGGAGTTTTAGCCTGTAGCCTGGCAGAGTAATGAGATAGCTGTCAAAACTAGGGTAATGAATCATAGGCTGTCTGTGATGAATATGCCAAGTGCTTGCAGTGTGTGCTAATGTCTAAAAATATTTTGCTTTGCATCCTTATTGCTGTGGTTCCAGTGGTGTAAATTATGGTATAGGCCCTTTCATATTGTGAGCAAAGTGTCTGGTGCTGCAGATGCTGAGGTTGGTTTATAATAGTGAAATGCAAATGTGCAGCGTGATGTGTATACACTCAGGGAGTGAGGAATATAGATTATTTTTCCTTGAGTGATTGTTTATCTTGTCAATATTTTGGTCTGGTAAGCCAGGCATTACTTAAGAAATTATGAGGCTGTAAACAAATTACAGTTTGCAAATCATCCACCCTTTATCAGCCATCAGCCCTTACACATTGTTTGGTGTGTGTGTATTGCTACTTCAGACTCAGAAAAGAGATGGTTCTTTACCTGCTAAGGCATGGGAGAGATTTGTTTACTAGTGAGCCCTCATCTCTGTCTGTGAAATGAGTGCCAGCCCCGAGTCAGCACACCCTGCACACATCAGTGTGACTGGAGTGTGTTCTGTTCTTTGCTCACCCGTGAGGATGTGCTGGGGTGGCATCACCCCACAGCCAGGCAGGTCTCTGAGGGGCTGGAACCTCAAGGAGCTGAGTGCCCTGTTTTTCTTGCTGTTTCCTCTGACTTGGGGGGGTTTGTGCTACGTGGTGACCTGCATTTCAAACGTGCTGGGTTGAAGCAGATGAATTAATGGACAGAATGATTCCTGTGGGGTTCTGTTTTCTCCTAACACAATAAACCAAACTAGGGCATTGCTTTGCTAACCCTTAACAACATTTGAAATGTTGGTGAAGGAAGATGTTATCTCTGTGACACTGAACTGTACCACAGACACACACACCCCCCAGAACTTGTTCTACAGCTTTTGCTGACCTCCCTGTGACTTCAGGGGTCCTTCAGAGTCCTTTGGTTATTTGGATTTCTAACACATTTTATCTAAAGATATGGTAGGTCTGGGCTGAGGGGAAGATTCCTGTGCGAGGGTTAACTAGTATTTTTAAAGTGCATTTCTATTTTTATTAGATAATATATTTCTATTTCAGCTTTAAAATTACATTTTCTGTTTAATCCCAAATTTTAGGCTGTTAGGGTTATTAGTGGTCAGCACTTTAGTGCTTCTGTCAAATTTGGACCCAATGAGAGCTTGAAAATTTGTCTTTTGAAATAAATTATTAAAAATTAATGCTAAAGCAGTCACTGAGGACCTTCAGAGTATTGTAAACCCTTCACTTAAGATCATTGTCACTGTGGAGGATTGTTATGAGCACAGACTTTCCAGGCAGTCAAAGCTCTTACCGAATTCCAAAGAGGGTAGTTGTTAAAATAGATGCTGCTGCAGTTTCAGCTGAAGTGAAAGAAGAACCAAACCAGGTTTTCCTTCTGTCTTGTTTCCTTTGTTCACTAAATTAAGTTCTTTTTGCTTAGCTCTTTCATGTCCTGAGATATTTTTCTTATATTGTTGTATCTTAGAAATAAAATTGCCTGTTTGTTTTTATGTCTATTATTTGATACAGTTGGAAGGAATGAGACCTTGTTTCCATGCTGTTACACTAACTCCCCAGCCTTCCCCAAGTGGCTGCTGAGATGCTGCTCAAAATAAATGAGCAATGTTAATATTGCATTGCAAAGGCTGTGGAATCATTGGGGGTTTTTAGGTTTAGGTCATAAGCTTCAGCAGTGTCAGTGTATTGCTCAGCTAGGGAATCTCAACTGCATGATGTCATCTGCTTTGAGAAGGATGAGGGGAAGATTTTCAGTGTGGTAGTGTATGTATTTCATCTGTGTGCAAGTACAAAGTTAGAAGTAAAGAAAAGCTAACAAATGAGCCCTGTGCTGAGTCTCACCCAGAGGATGATGGGATCGTTGGCACACAAGGTTGCAGTGACCACATCAAGGATCCTTCCCTGAAAAGCTTAAAAAAAGCTGTTGTGATTTCATGATTTTAGTCATATCTGAGAGCTTTCTGGGTCGTTCTGCCTGTGGGCAACTCTCAAGTGTTCATCTGGTTTTCAGGAGAGTTTCCATGAGTGACTTCTGCAGCTGTACTTTTCTTTCCTTGCTGTTCAGCTTGTAAGTGACTGGAGGGTAAGTGTATGGAAACGTTTTCATACTCAGAATGCAGAATGTGCAGAGAAACCCTTTGCAGGTTCATACTTTGGTCCCTAACCCTATCAACCTTCTGAAATGTTGGTAATCTAAAGGCAAAACTGGTCAGTGATGTTTTGATAAGCGTTTCAGAGGTCACATTTCTTTCCATAATTGCTGTAGCCCTGATGCCACAACAAATAGATCCTCAAGTGTTAAATAGGAAAGTGTCAAATTTAGGGATCTCTAGGTGCTGTTCCATGTGCTCTCTATTCCTGATAGGTGATACCCAACCACACTCATGGTGGCTGTTTCACAGGCACATTGGTGGTGAGGATGACACAGGTTTGTTTGTTTCTCAGTCAGAAGACAGGAAGGTGCTTTGTGAAGAATATGCAGATTCTGTATGATAAGAAGATGAAAGATAAAACTTGTGCAGAGAATAAGAAGTAGCCTAGAAAAGCCTAGAAATCCACCACACAGCAGATGTGGTGGATTTGCTCTCTGTTGTATTTCATTTGCAGCTAAACTCCAGCACTAGTCATTCCATCCTGGGTGTCAGATTCCCACCTGCAGCTTAAAGGAACGTCAATAAGTTGATTTCCTGTCTTTAGCAGCTGAGTGTTCCTGCTCAGCCTTGTGTCCCTCTAGGTGCAGTCTCACTGGTCACTGAGCCCACGAGCAGATTGGTGGTGGTGGCTGTGTCTTCCCCCTCTGGCTGCAGTCAGTGGCTCTGACTTGTCCAGTGCCTAAGGAAATGGGAACTGGACTAGATAATAAATCAACTACACCATTCTGAGTTGCTTTGGGAGTTTGTGTACAAAAAGATCTAAAGGACAAATTTTTCATGAATTTCTTTGATGAAGTGGCTACAATAGTTTGCTTTAATTAAAGGAGAACTCATAGCTTTACAATAGAGCTCCTCTTTGCCCTTACATAGCAATCAGCTCATGAGGTTAGAAAGCTACTCTTCAGTTCTGACTAGTAATGTCTTGAGCTGCATATTTTATAGGGCAGCATGGGAGAAACTGTTACTCACTGTCCCTGTCTGAACAGACATGGCAAAGTTTGGTCCCAGATGCAGCTGTAAATATTTCATTGAAGTGCAGATATCTGTGCAAGCTGCATAATCTAATTACATCAGGTAATGAAAGTTATATTTATGTGTTAAGGTACATCTCCTTTTTTTTCGGGACTTCATCAGTTCCTGCCAGTCTATGGTTTGTGTTGCTGATTTGTACTTCCATTTTTTCTGCACTGTGTATTTTACACTTGTCTGCTCCAGCTGATTATGACAGAAGCATGTACAATATTTACAGTTGCAACCTGAATGTTGGCAAGTTATTGTTGTATTGTATTTTCCTTTTAGCTTTACCTGAAAGTCTAATGCTCTAGCTGAATTGCACTATATTGTATAATTTTTTGAAGAAAATGATTCCTTTTAATTTGGCAATTATGTATTTTGCTTTGCAGTAATTCTAACCTGACTGATAATTAGTTTTTGCCATTTGAGTCATCAAGGACATGATTAATTATGTAAAATACATACACTCTCATTCCGTGTGGTAGGTTAAGGATTATATTTAACTGTGAAACTTCTCACATGTGGCAGGTGGCACACAGATGAGCAGTGCTGATACAGTCTACAAATGACAAGTTACTTGAACCAAAACTTGAGACCAAAATGGAAATAAGTCTTAGTGTGCATGGGATCATCTTTAGATGGAAAGAATAGACATTAAATTAACAACTTTGTCCTGCTCTGTGTGCTGAAACCCCTTGGACTTAGCCTCAGTGTTCCCACAGTGACTGCATAGCTCTGAGTCCTCTGTCTGTGTTCCCTTTGATACAGCTCCAGGCTCTGCAGTGCTCATGAGCTGCCTGGGCTGGAGGGCAGAGCTGGCACAAACAGCTCTGTACCCTGTGTGTAAAGAGTGACATGTCCCAGGGCTGAGTGATTAGGATGTGAAGTTGAGGTTTGAACCCTACAGCTTTCCCAGAAATGTCTGTGGTGTGTTCATACACAGAGACCTCCTTACACAGTGTTATTTCCCTACTAAAGGAATACAGTGTGGGGAGACACAAGGCATAAAAACACAATGAAGAGGCTTAACAGTGTGGATCTCCTCCAGCTCTAGAGCAAGAAGACTTTGATATAAAATTGGAAGTGGAGGCTGAATTAAAGCAAATCCCAGTTTGTTTCTAGGGGAACCTAGCGCAGTAAGTTTGATCGTGGCAACGGCAAACGAAAAGTAATCACTGATTCAAAAAGTCAAGAAGGTTGTTTGGTGTGTACACTCAAAGGAAGGGACGTCCTAGCCCATGTACTGTGTGTCAGTTATGAGTAAACTCTGTAGTAAATAATGATATTGAGCATATGGTTTTTCTTTTGCAGAGCACCAGCTCAGTAACTGTGCCAGAAACGCTGCTGTTTGTTTCAACCCTCGATGGGAGTTTGCATGCTGTCAGCAAGAGGACAGGAGCAATCAAGTGGACTTTAAAAGAAGGTGAGCAGGAGGTGTCCTGATGCCTCTACTCAACAGCAGCAATAACACTCAAATTTATTTGTCATTCCAACCATTGTAAGACCTGGTAAATACTTTCTTTTCTTTCTTAATTTTGCTCTTGCTCCAGTGTTAAGCTACAGTGTTTCTGGAGTCATGTTCATATTTTCATTTGCAGATTTTTCCCAGGTTTCTGTGAGGTTTTTTTAGGTTATGGGTTATTTTGTTTGTTTGTGTTTTCCCCTCAGAATGTTTAAGCTGCAGTGGTATAATTGGTAGGTGTCATGTTTGGTGGGAATGAGTGCAGCAGAAGCAAGCAGAGCACAAAAGAGATGTGTCAGCCTGTGGAGCTGAGGGCAAAGGGGGTGCATGATTCTGTCTCTGGAATATCCTACATTCACTGGTGCAGTGCATATCTTGCAGTCCTCAGGGTGTGTTTTCTATGTTAGATGATTAGGAACAACACAGATTTTTAAATGATAGAGCTGCACTTTGTAAAGATATTTAACATTGCTTAGTGACTGGAAGTAATTTTGTGATTTTAACTACTGAGCAGAGATAGGTCTTTCTGTCTTCATGGAAAATTTGGTGTTTAATACAGATTTGGTTTAGTGAGACTCATTACATATGGCACTTTCTCTTCAGTTCTGGAAATAAAACAGAAGGTCAGATGAAAGGAGTCAGTGATTGCATCATTCTGTCCTCTATTTTTAAACCTGATGTCAGTTTAGTAGGTGAAATGGTGGAAAATGGATTATGCATATCTGATGTCTGCAGAACAAACCCGTTGTTCTTTGTGAGGCCATTCATATTTGAAAGCAAATCTACCAGACAGAAACTTCACTTCTTCAGTGAGCAAAGAAGGCTTTTGTAGCTCCTCTTAAGAGTGAAAAGGAGGGGATTTATGGGAGCCAAGTGTTTTCTTGAAGGATCTTGGTTTTCTCCCCTCCTTTCCCTGCACTGCCTTGCCTAAAAGCAGTTCCTCAGCCCCCCCTGTGTCGTTGCTGTAGGGCATTGCAGTCCTGAGAGCAGCATACTGCAGTTGTCTTTCCACTGACACCAACACACACTGCATAGTCCTGGCCTAGAAGGATTTCATAACTTTGGAGCCAGATTTAGGAAGTGTCCAGAAGTTTTCTGAGGAAGAAACGAACACACTTTGGTAACGACAAGTGTCTTGGTCAAAGTGTGTTGCTCAAGGAACTTCCCTTGTTTAAGAGAAATTATTGCAAAACTCTTGTTGGTACAGTAGAACTGCCAGACTGGATTAGCTAGTTTTATAGAGCTTCTTGTTTTCTCTCTGTTGCTAACTATGTGTTATTCTGCCTCTTACGTACAGGAGGTATGCTCACTTGAGTTTTGCAAAGCACTTGTTGCCTGTAAGTTTGTTTCTGTGCCATGGAGCAGCACACAGGGGTCAGTGAAAGCAAAGTTGGTGGTAGGTGTCATTGCTACAAGATGAGTTAGTGAAGTGTACAGGCACAAGAGCCTGTGCATGGAAATTGGTGAATTACTTTGTCACGGAATGGGTTTCATTTGGCTTTGCAAAACTGTGTTCGTTGGTGGTCACCAGCAAAGATAGAACAGTGTTGGAAACAGGAGAGTCCTCAGCATCCTGCTGTGCTAATCCCTGGGGAGCTGTAGGTGTGCAGAGTTCAGGTGTTGGGTACTGTCAGCAACACTCTCTATTGGTACAGAGGATTACCTGGTAGGAGGTTGCCTGCATTGCAAGCAATGCTCTTCAGGTGCCATTTCACCCTGATTGCCAGATAATGATCCATGGGTGGTAGCTCCTGTGCTTTGAGAAGCTGGGGAGGTGACCTGAAGTGCTGCAGTGGCATTCACCAGGAAGGGAGCCTTTTATGACTGCACTTAAGCTGCAGGTAGTTAACAAAGGGCAATTCAGATACATTATATGTTCATTTGGGCCAAAAAACCAAGGCAGTGTTCATTATCAGGCAGTGCTTAAACAAACATGAAAATCTTGCCATGTGTGGCTTGTTTTAATTTAGCACTGAAGCTTATCTTACGTACCCAGAGTAAAATGAGCCAGTGGTTATCACCACAATAACATGTTTGGGTTTCCTGCCTTCATGTGGTGCTGGCAAGAAAGGCAGTCTGAGTACTTGTGCTCCCCAGAAAGCAGCCCAGAAATGGGTCAGCTAGGAATGAGCTCTGTCCCTCTGGACTTAGTCATGGAGGGTGTCAGTGCCTGCATTTCCTCTTGGCTTCCATGGGTCCTGCTCTGACAGCTCTCAGGAGGTCTGATTGATGCTGCTCCTGCCCTGGGCCTTGGAAAGCTGGGATGTGATTGGAAAGTTTACAGAAAGAGCACACACTCCTCCCCCTGATTTCTCAGAGTCACCTTTGCATGTGCTGTGGCCCCACTGGGACACCTTGTGCAGAAGTCACATTGGAAAGGGCAGTGAAAGGTATGGCACAGCTCAGGCCTGAGGCTGGGCAAGGCTCTTGGTGCCACCTCTGACCAGTACAAGGAGCTGAGAGTCCTGAGAGACCGTGGGACAGTAGAAATTTATGATCTTCAGTTCTCTGTAGCAATCAAAAACCTGATGGCCCAAAATCAGGTGAAAGGTTTTCATTTCTTATTACTCATAACCTAGGGACTTCAGTGGGCTAGTCCTGATAAAGCAAAGAAATAAAGACTGTGTCTCTTGATGGGGTACAATATATAGATTTGGAGGGGCAAATCTGAGGTCTGTAGGTCCTGCTTTAATGACAGTGAGTCTTCCCAGGCAAGAAGGAATGTCTTTGTGCATAGCTGTAAGCTAGTAAGGATGGTCAGAACAAAACTGTGGCAGATCAGTACTGCTCTCAGCAAATTCCAGAGCACAGTTGGTATCTCCAACCTCACTCACTGCAATTGCACCAGCAGGCAAGGATGACATGGCTTTGTTGGCTCGTTAGCCCAAATCTCCTGGCAGGGCCTCAGCTCAGGAAACCGTTTTTTCCAGCTCATTCCAGCAGGGCAGTGACTTACTTGTGTTTCAGAATCTCCCACTTCTCCTTTTCAGTCCTTGATCCCACCCAAAGGCACATTGCAGTGATGAAAACAGCTTTGTCTTGTACATTAAAAAGCCTCAGGTTTTGGTCAAGGGGCAAATTTTATCTTGGCATGTGAAATATGCAGAACAGTCAAATTCATTATGTTTAGCAATATGGTTATAGTTTCAGAAGTTGTGTATGTGGCTTTTTTCCATGTATGTATGCAAAACATGGGTTACCATTGTCTGGAATGTGTTTTGTACTTCTGCCCACTCCCAAGTGTTTTCTGGCCATGGTGCAGCAGAGCTGGCCTGGGACATCTGCCTGCTGCCAGGTCAGGGTGGTTATTCTGGGAGGTGTCACAGAGCCAAAGAATTCACTAAATCTCTGGGGTCATTATCTTAACAGGTTTCCAGTAACTGCTGCACTTGTGAATAAACTCTTGAGTTCTAGAACAAATCTTTATAGTCTAGGATCAATATCCTTTTAATTTGTTTTCTTAGCACAGTTATTTTACTAGTCCTTTTATTAACACAGGTGTGTGTTGCCAGTTCAGAATCTGCAGCTGGTGTGTGCTGAGTTGTAGGATTTTAGTGTTGGGGTCAGGAACACACTGCCCTAGTGGAGGCTGCAGGAAACAGGTTGGAAATATCTACAGAAAACTCAGCCCTTCCCTCCAGCACTGGAGATATTTACAGGCTCATGTCCCTCCTGACTCACCTCCCACCAGGCTCCAGAGGTGTTCTCACAGCTTTGTTTCCTCACTCAAAGCTTTAGGACAGGATATCATACCAAAACCTTTCTGCAGGACACTGCAGGGAATGGAAGCTGAAGGCAGACACAGCTGTTTTATCACAGTTTTGTCATGTTTTCTCTGCAGAGCATTTGTTCCAGTGCAGAATACTTACTGCTTTGTTCAGTGGTTATCACCACTGGTGTTGGTATTGGAACAGACCAGGCCTGATAGAATTACTTACCTAATTACAGGGAACTGCAGTTCAGGGAAATTTTGAAAGCAGCATGACGTGGGACAGCCCAGCATGTTAGCACTTGAAGGTGAGTGGCTGGGGAGGAGATAAGGCCTCAGTTCTCTGACTTTTGCAAGAACTTTTTCTGCTTGACCCACTGTGGAGCAAAAGGTGACTTCAGGTACAAGACAACTCCTTCTTTACTAGTCTGTATTTAAGCATATGAGAACCATTGTACGTCCTGGCAACAATGAATTAAACTCAAGATTCTCTTTATCTCAGAGTGAACTCTCATATCAAAACAAACTTTGAAATAGAGGTGGAATATGTTCCAAACCACATGAAAGAGAGTGTGAAGAGTTCATTGTCTGTCTTCAAAGGATCTTTGCAGAGCTACAGCCTGAGTTTCAGGGTCATGAAAGTGTTAATAAAATGAGAATATTTACATCACCTCAGTAGCTCCAAATGTGGAGAAATGGCTCTCCACAGCCTGTCTGTCCAGCTGGATGGTGCTCCTTCAGAAAATTAACTCCTCCATCAGTTTGTGTTCACTCCTTGTGAACAGCCTCATGTGTGGAGATTAATCAGAATCAGAAATCAACACTAAATGCTTTCCAGCAGTTCATACACTGCACTCAAAGGTTGCAGGAAGCATCAGAATAATCAGTGGTTTTGTTCATTAAAAGATTCCTACTGCTTTGTGATAACTCCTTAATCTGTTCCATCCACCTCATTTTTATCGCTGGATGTAAATCAGATTCCATTTGCTAAAGAAACAAGTAAAAGCAGATTTTTTTCCCTTCTGATGAAGCACAAGGTATTGAAGACATGGCACTGAAAAGAAGCTCAAGGATTTCTCGTGAGGCTGAGGTTTGTGTGCAGCACTCCCTGAGCAGTTGGGGCTTGCCATAAGTTGTGCACATCACCTGATCCACAAAACACTTCAGAAACAGAGCACAAGGCAGAGAGACATTCCTGGGGGTTCTGGCATCATCTGTCAAAGTGTAGGGGACATTTGTTGATGAAATTGGGAATTGTTATGAGTGACATTTTCCCAACAGCTTTCAGAACTGTAAGTTGGGGTGAAAGCTGAGTGCAAGGAAACATTGCACACAGATTTCTGTGGGTGTGTTCTGTCACTGCTGGGGCACTGTGTGGTCAGCAATCTCTGAGATGGTTGGAGCAGAGTGGAGCACTTTTTTTTGTTGATAAAAATAGGTGGCCCAGTCTTGGAAAATAAGCTGAAAACAAGCCCAAAAATGCTGTGCTCTATTATTATTCCTCCTTGTGTTTTCAGAGCAGGGAGGGAGATATAGGAAAGCATTGCTAACCAGACTCTGCTGCAAATGTCACGGACAAACCAGGGTCAGTTGCTAGAAAACATAATCTGCCTTCTGTAATTTCCTGCAATTGTTCAGGTTTTCCTGAGCATTCCTTGAAAAAACCCTGGAATACTGACATGTTTGGGGAAATCCCATTCTGTCTTTTTCTGCTCCAGTGTGTGTGTTGTATGGTCAGGAACTTTGGAGCTTGATTCAGATTGTGGCAGTTTTATACTGTGATTTCATATGACAACTTCACAGCACCATTTAGTTCAGAGAATAGACAGTCCTTGTGTTAAATGAAATGTCAAAGTTTCTAAAGATAATCCCAACAGGAAACATATTCTTGTGCTTTGCCTCGGCTGGCTAGAAAGGATTGTAAAGCAAATCTGCAGTGCTGTACTCTGACAGTGTCTGTGCAGTCAGTAATCACCTCAGAAACATGTTGTGCAGCTTGGTCACTGCTCAGGAGCCTTTGAGGAGATGTTTGGAGATAGGACAGAGTTGCCCAAGTGCCCTTGGTGAAAGCTGCTCTTGTCTAGCAGCAGTTCATTGTCTCCATGGGTGACAGTTTATTTTCTTACCGGGTGAGACACTCTCTAATCAGTTCATCAGGAGACTTGCAAAGTTTATTTACCTTGAGCAGCACTTGTGGGACTGGCATTAAATCTTGCCTCAGCTGGGGCAGGTGCCATTTACTGCTGCTTTGTGATGCTGTTTCTTTCACAAAACTGTGAGTGTTCCCTTCCCACCAAGCGTTGGTGATTACAGAAACTTTAGCCTGGAGTCTAATGTCTCTTTCTTCTTTTAGCTCATTTCACCTGGACTAAGTTACACTGAGTGGGAACTTGGTGTGTTTGCAATATACTCCTAAATAAGCTCACACATTTGTCTTGGAAGTTGTAGAGTGGGTCTTAGAAATCAGGGAACTTGTGCAGTTTTGGCCTCAGGATTGAAAATCCCACGATTCAGGGTCTTTTAAGGTCTCATAGTAATTTTGAGGTGTGTGGTGTGGGTAAAACTGAGCAAAGAACTCCAGGTTTAAAGTTTCCAGGTGCTTTGTGCTTTCCCATGTCACATCCCCAGTCCCAGGAGCAGACTGGAGGCTGCTGAGGGTGGCACTGCCAAACTCTGTGCCCCTCAGGTTGCAGACCTGACTCAGTCCTGTGTCTGCTGAGCTCGAGGAGTTGCTCTGCAGTGTTGTGACTGCTTCTCTTTCTCTATGTGCAGATCCTGTGCTCCAGGTGCCAATACATGTGGAAGAGTAAGTCTGTTTCCTTTATCTCATTTGCTGCTTGTTCCATGCTCACTGACCTCTTGAAATCTGGTTTAATTTGAACCAAAGCAGTTTGTGTTCCAGAGAAGTTCCACACCTTGCAGGAGTCAAAGATACAGGGAGGGTATAATTAGCTGCATGTAATAGCTAAGAAGACACATCCTGTCTGCAGCTTGTTCTCTGGAGCCCTCGCTCAGGTTTGGAGATCAAAGGTGCTAATTGTGCCACAACTGAGCAGCTGTGAAGTGACAGAGCTCAGGAGTGATCTCTGGGTTCTGTACTTACCTCAGATAAAGGCTAAAAATAGTGAAGCACAAGAAGCTCCAACCACCACCACTACCAGAACCTTCAAGTGACACCCTGAAGTTGTAATTTCAAAGTGATTCATCCAGCAGAAATCTCACATTTAGCTAGAAAATTTGGAGCTGTAGCTTCATATCTCTGAAGTCAGTGGTGACATCCTTTCTTTTTTGTGGTTTGGTTTTGATCTTAGAATCATAGACATTAGTGATTGGGTTTGGTTGGGTTTTTTTGTAGTTTGGGTGGGGGTTTACTTTACCTCTCAAATTTACGTAGTTCTGGCACCTCTGTTATTATTTCTTGCCTTCCCTGTGCTCTCTGGGTTTATTTGTTTGGTTTGAGTTTAATCCTGTGGCATTTAAGGGTATATGGATCTTGTTTAAGAGCTCTCACCCAAGCCATTCCCTGCCACATTTGGACCTCTGAATTTTCAAATGCATTAGCAATCTGATATCATCCCTGAAACTTCTTCCTATTTTAAAACTTTCAGTTAATAAATTAAACTTAATAAATGAAATGATGATACAAAGTAAAAACTGTAATGTCAGATGAACTCCTTTGTAAAGCCAGTGCTGACCATAGTTCTCTCCTGTTCTCAGAGAAGCACAGTTTGCTTCTAATTATTTCTAACTGCTGCTTAAATCCTAGGCCAGCGTTTCTTCCAGACCCAAACGATGGCAGCTTGTATACACTTGGTGGCAAGAACAGTGAAGGCTTAACTGTAAGTATTTTGTTTCAGTTCTCCCCTACAAAGTGCCCAGTCTGACAAATAAAATGGGTGTGGTATGTCCAAACACTGAATAATCTCTGTGTGATTTGATGGGAAAGGTGTACCCAATCAGATCCCAATCAGATATGTCTCTCTCACCCAAACACTTCACTTTCCAAACCCTCCTGCTCAAAGCAGGATCCTCAAACAGTCCCTGCAGCCACAGACACAGCTAACACTGGACTTTCATGTTTAGACTTTGTGGTGATACTCAGCTGAACTGTTTGGCTTCCCACAAGTTGTTTTTTCCTCTGGCAGCTGCTATGATTTCCCCTAAGTGCTTAAGTATAGTTAAATACTGTAGTATTTACTCACCACTCCCCTTACCCCCCAGTACAGCCAGACCATAACCTGCAGAATGATCCCTGGGTGGATCCAGGAAGCAGCAATTTCTTTGGATCTTCCCTTCATTCTGGTAATCTCCTCTGTTTTCAAATTAAAGTAATTTAACTTCTGTTTTCTTCCCTTCATTCTGGTAATCTCCTCTCTTTTCAAATTAATGTAATTTAACTTCTGTTAAGAATCACTGTTATAAAATAGTTGGAAATTGCTCAGCGGTTCCATCTGCAGTTACTGCTCAGTCCTGGGGAGAACCATTTTATGCTCATCTTTGGTGAGGCACTTACACCACAGTGTCCAACCAGACCATTTGTAGGTAGACAGACCTCAAACCCACAGAGTCTTGGCTGTGGCAGTTCCTCAACTCCACCTGCATTTCTCCCTCTGCTCTGGGTTTGACCTGACATTTTGAGTCCTCAGGTACTGAAATAACACAACCAACCAACCAAAAACATCTCGGCCTGTTGTGTGAGCAAATGTGGAGACCATCACATCAATGTGAAGAACCTTTTATTGACTGTTTGTTTGCTTTGCCCCTAGAAACTTCCATTTACCATCCCCGAGCTGGTGCAGGCGTCTCCGTGCCGCAGCTCAGACGGGATCCTGTACATGGGTGAGCACAACCTCCTCCCCCTGAGACTGTGAGATGCTTGATTTGTGCCCAGTGCATGAGCCTAAGGAAAAAGGAGCCTGAAGCACTGGGTGGGAGTGCAGCTGTTCCAGCTGAATGGTGATGTGGCTTAATTTCTGCTTTCAGGTAAGAAGCAGGACATTTGGTACGTGGTCGACCTCCTGACTGGGGAGAAGCAGCAAACCTTGACCTCCTCGTTTGCAGAAAGTCTTTGCCCGTCGACATCTCTCCTGTATCTTGGGAGAACAGGTCATAGGCTTTTTTGTCTGTAGCTCAATGGGGGTGTTAAAGTTTAGGCTCATAACAAATGATCCTGTGAGCAGTTCAGGTGTTCCAGCTTATTTTTTAAAAAAACTTGTGTCAATTAAGATTTTAGACTGTGCACAGAAGCATCATTAACTCTTTAGCAGCACACAGACACTGGTTTTTAAACTTGAGCAGCAGGCACAGTTCATTATTCCTCTCACTGGCTAAGTGGCATTTGCATTCTAATTACCCATGTGTTCCAGCAGCAGCTGTGAACGTTTGTAACACACAGCTTGAATAAAAACTGCCTAGAGAAAATGGAGCCAGAGCATATCCAGTGACATTAGCAGTGCAGTGTGCTGAACAGCTGGTAGAGTGAGACCAGCAGCAAAAAGGACTGAGTGTTGCAGACTGGTTCTGTATCCCCTTTGTTAATGGTTCTGTAGGTGCTGGGGAAATGGGACTCCCAGAGCAGCCAGTGGTGTGTGTGGTGCTTTGGGGAGTGTCTCAGCTGTGAGGTGATGGGTTCTGCTCTCTCACAGGTTTTTTTGTTTCACAGACTCTGTATCTTTTCACAGAGTACACGATCACAATGTATGACACCAAGAAGAAGGAGCTGCGATGGAATGCCACCTACTTCGACTACGCAGCCACTCTGCCTGATGAGGACATCAAATACAGTGAGCACTGAGCTGCACTGGGGCTTGGCATGCAGGCAAAAATATTCTGATCCTTTCTGTCATAAGCAGCTCGGACTGTCTGTCTGGTTCCTGTGCAGCTGATCTGCTTTTGCCAGTTCTTATCCTTCACACGCTGCAGTATGTAAATGTTATAATCGCACAATAATATATTTATTGTTATATTGTATTATATCTGAATATTAGAATTCCATCATTATAAGTAGCTATCTGTTAGGTAACTTTGGGTAAATTGAGTCTCAGAAGGTGCAGGTGAGAAAGGGCAGGAGAGGCAGCAAACCTGAGCTGTGGTGCCCACTGGGCAAACCCCAGTGCCTGACTGTGCCAGCTCTGCAGGTGCCAGTGTCAGGGTGTTGCTCAGGCTGTGTCTGCAGCAGTGCAGGTAACTGCAGGTGTGTTGCAGAGATGTCCCACTTCGTGTCCAACGGGGACGGGCTGGTGGTGACGGTGGACAGCGACTCTGGGGACGTGCTGTGGATCCAGAACTACGCGTCGCCCGTGGTGGCGTTTTACATCTGGCAGCGCGAGGGGCTGCGCAAGGTCCTGCACACCAACGTGGGCATCGAGACCCTGCGGTACCTGACCTTCATGTCTGGGGAGGTTGGACACATCACCAAGTGGAAATATCCCTTCCCCAAGGAAACGGAGACCAAGAGCAAACTGACGTGAGCATCGTACTCCCCTCGTCCTCCATCCGACAGAGCTTGGCATTAGAACCTTATCTGTGCACACTCAGCTGCTCTCGGGTTGCAAGATGGGGAAAAGAATACAGAGAAGCAGCTCTAGTTCTCCAGCTGTTATAGAACATTTGATCTTTTAATGTCTAAAGTCAGAGACAAAAACCCCCAACTTATCACAACCTTAGCAAGTGTTTGTTTGTAATTCTCTCAGATGTTCTGTGTGGAATAGTTTCTTACAATGTGGAATTAATTTGTTGTTCCTAATGTGAAGCTTTTCACATTATAAAGATGGTGCAGAGCATTTTGGCAAATAGCAGTTATAGAAAAACACAGAAACAGGACATGTGAATAACTGTGCTATGAATAATGAGCTAACAGTGCTTTATGGCAAATATATAGAAAAACACAGAAACAGGACATGAATTATGTCAAGTGAATAACTGTGCTGTGAATAATGAGCTAACAGTGCTTCCACAGTGAAGAACAGTTTCAGAGGACAGCACTGCTGCAGTTTACTGCTCCAGGCTTCTCACGAGAGAAGTGCTGGTGACTGGGGAAACCTGTGCCCTTGTTCTGCAGCATTGTGCCACCCAGTATAGAAAAACACAGAAACAGGACATGAATTATGTCAAGTGAATAACTGTGCTGTGAATAATGAGCTAACAGTGCTTCCACAGTGAAGAACAGTTTCAGAGGACAGCACTGCTGCAGTTTACTGCTCCAGGCTTCTCACGAGAGAAGTGCTGGTGACTGGGGAAACCTGTGCCCTTGTTCTGCAGCATTGTGCCACCCAGGTTTAGCTAAGGTGGTCAAGCATCCATGTGCCTACTGCTAACACTGAGTGTTTTCCTCCAGGCCAACCCTGTACGTGGGGAAATACTCCACGAGTCTGTACGCGTCGCCGTCCATGGTGCACGAGGGAGTGACTGTGGTGGTGAGTGGGGACTGCACGGGTGGCATCACCCCTGTGGCAGGTGGCTGCACAGAGCCAGTGCTGCCCTGGGCTTGGGAAAAGGTTGAAATGGAAAAATGCATAAAAATATGTTAAATCAAAATAGTAAGTAAAGCCCTGAAGGCTGTGCACCTGCAGAAATCTGGGGTTATTGCAGATTGCTCCCAGGACATGCACAGCAAATGAAGTACTTGTGAAGCAGTTAGCAGTGAGCCCTGGAATGCATGGCCACACTGCAGGAGTCAGTTCAGGTGTTGCAGAGCAGTACCTGCA